>NC_135572.1:252602326-252905357 GCF_965152235.1 Eretmochelys imbricata | reverse complement strand
CATTTTCTCCCCTTTTGAGACTAGAACAGAACCACATGCAACAGCCAATTACTAACGATAGAAGTATGCATTTTCCTTGCTACAAGACACAATTTTGGAGGAATAAAATGTGTAATCACGTAAGCAGGCCATACTCAATAACAACTCTCGTGAAAGCAGCCTTCTTCAATGCAATTATATTGCTTTGGAAACAGCAGTGGATTACAGGACCATATTAGAAGAGTAACAGGATCTGGACTGGCCTTGCCTGGCAGCCAGCAGGCCCTTAATTAGACACTAATTCATGTTAGCATTGTTAACAGCTTCCGAATCGCACAAGCTACAACTGGAAAATGTTATTTGTTAAAATACAACTGTTTCCAGAGAAAATCCACTAGTATGAAAAACAAGTACCATTTTCTCCAAAACTTTAATTTGATTCTTATTTTTTCCTAGGAAAATCCATTTTAAGAGAAATACTAAAATGCAGACGCCAGTATGTCTTGCTGCTTACCATCTGGATCTACCTCCCGTGCAATTTTAAGTGCCTCTGATGTAGCCATGTCTGTGTTGGCAGCTGTGACTGCCAGAATAATTGAATTTGGGTTACTAATGAATCGAAGGATTAGTTCTCTGATTTGAAGTTCAATGTCCTTAGGCTGATCACCCACAGGTACCTGAAGGGAAACAAACAATACAGAACTAAAGGGGGGAGTGAATCATGCAAATCCAAATCACACACTTCTCTCTATTAAAATACACAACAATATAAAATGAAATTTCTCTGGACTAAAAATCAAGTTTGAAACCAGGTTAATGAAGATACTATAAGAAAGGTATAAAAACATGAAAACAGTGCACAATGAGAACCAAACCAAATACTCCAACTTACCGTGTTAATTTTGAAGAGATTTTCAAAAGAACAAATGGCAGTTCTGCCCCTAACTTGCACTGCAAGTCTAGGGAAGTTAGGCATTTAACTGCCATTGGGGAGCCAGAAAATAGCCCCTTCCTCTAGAAAAAGTCACTGTTCAATAAAAACTTTCATGTGGGACCTGAATATTTCCTCCCTTTCAGGGCACCCTGTGTGTCCTTCAGAGCTCAGAGGGTTTCCTCCACTGTTTCCTTGCTTTACGCAATTCTTCAAGTATTGCCACTTCTGTAAGAGGGGGAGGTGTCATTTTGATTCTGGTCAATATTTACCAAATTAGCTACAGGCGTTACTGGTGACACTAAAGTGCCACCTCTCCTATTAGCCAAGCATGCTACCTCCACAACATTTCCAAGCCTCTTATACCTGCTCCTGTATTTTCCACTCCATGCATTTGATGAAGTGGGTTCTAACCCACGAAAGTTTATGCCCAAATAAATTTGAAGTCTCTAAGGTGCCACAAGGACTCCTCGTCATGTAAGCCCCTTAGTGTACGTCTACTCTGCAAAAGGAAAAAAAAACCCCACAGCAGCACATCTCAGAGCCCAGACCTACACACATGAGCTCATGGAGCTTGTACTACACTATTAAAAATAGCCATGTAGACATTCTGGCTTGGCCTCTAAAGCCCAACTCCCTCCCCAGTCTTCAGAGCCCAATCTCCAACCCAATCAGAATGTCTACATGGTTATCTTTAGAGCCGTAGTGCAAGCCCAAGCGTGCAGACCCGGGCTCTGAGACTCGCTGCTGTCATTTGTTTTCTGCAATGTTGACATAACCTTTATAAGAAAACCCTCTCCCCTCATCAGTGTACAGCACTACCAAAAATCCAAATTCGAATCACAAGGTGGGGACACTTAATTTCAAAGCCATACAGAATTGCTGGTCAACTTGAGGAACAACAACGTTTTCTGTTTTTAAAGGGAACCTTAGATGATTTATCAAACGGTACAAAATGGTCAAAACAAACGTTATTTTACCCCTCTCAGAAATAACCTACCTGCAGCAAATCAAAAGGTAAAATTCAGTCACTTACCTTTGTCATTCCTGGCAAATCCACAAGAGTCAGATTGACAACATTCGGTGAAAAAATTTTAAGGTGAATAGGTTCAGGACTGATCCCCTAGAAATACATTAATATAACCAAGAATTAGAGTTAGAAGATTTTTTTTATCTAGACTTACCCCTCAGAAAGCCAATTCTTTATTAAAATTAAACTCCTGAACCAGAGACCTCTACACAAGAATTTGTCCAGAAATAAAGCAATCAGTTTACCAACCAATTTCTTTGTGTGTGTAATCCTGCCTTCTCCTACTTGATGGATAAAACTAAGTTTCAGAAACTGCACATATGCACATAAACATGGCTGCTGATTTTACAAGCTAAACAAAGTGTCATACATACACACCAAGCTGTATATATAAACACCATATGGGTTCAACCTAGGGAGGTGGAGGCTACTTCTTGTGGAACTACTAAAAAAACAAGTTTTGAAGCGAAGTCTGATACCCAGAATTCTGCCAGCACAATCATTTCATAGCAGTGCTGGTGTCACCTCAGAACTACGTGAACTACATGTGCTAGTGGATCCATTACATTATTTACTGTACACTGGAATTGTATGAGGCCTTCCCAACATTTAGCCCCCAGATTTTCTGCAAGTTGGATAGGGTGTTTGCCCCACATCAGCTCCAAAAGGGCCATGGAAGCTGAGAAAGGGCCCATTAGTGGCTACACGAGAGGTTTAGGCTGGCAAAGCAATCCCTGATTGGAAGACGGCATTCAGCTGAGCAGAAAATGGCTGCAGCGACCCTCTGTGCTTTAGAGCAGTAGTCTCCAAACTTTTTGGCTTGTGCACCCCCAGGACGAAGACCGGAAGACCTGCCATAGACATGCCACCGACGGAACAGGACTGGAAGACCTGCTGCAGGCGCACCGCCGGATGGGAACACCAGCCATGGACATGCAGAGCTGCTGCCGAAGGAAAAAAACAGTGCACCCCCAGTTTGGAGCCCACTGCTTTAGAGAGGAAAGGAGGGAATCTAAGGAAATAGTAGGATCCTGTGGTCCTGGCCCCGAGAGAAGGGTGTACGTAGCAGAGAGACTGGCAGAGAAGAAAGCCTGTTGGAGATGAGTAGGAAGCATTCCAGGGAGAGAAGGGACTGAGCAGAAGTTGACTGCATGTTGTAGAGTCCCTGGGCTGGAATCCAAAGTTGTGAGAGGGCCCAGGTTCCCTTACCAGACACTGATGGAGTGGCATTGCCTGGACAGCTGGTCCACTGTGACTCTATACCCCAGAAAGGCAAACAACAGTGACCTGGCAGGAGGGCTGAGTCACAAAGAGGAAGCTGAAGTCCCTGGAGTGAGGGAGGGGCAGCAGAGCGAGAGAGAAGACAACAGGCTGAGACCCCACAAAGAGAGGTGTCAGACCTGGAAGAGAGCTAATCCCCAGAAGAGCCAGGAAAAGGTGCCACCAACAGTGATGACCCCATGACAGTAAGAAATTTCAGAAACTATGATATTCTGTGAACTAGAGTTTAGTTCATCTTGTACCAACCTTATTATTTCCTGAAATCCTCTCGGTTTCATTTTCTATTTCTTGTCGAATTTCCTCAAAGTCTGTATAGAGCTGAAATACAGAAGCAAAAGTAATTGAAAGTCAGACAGCAATGTACTTACTGTATATATCACCAAAATGTTCTTCTTGCCAACATAAAGTGATAAATACTGTAAGTATGCACATAAAAAGCAAGAATAATCTTCTGCACTATTTTACAATGCTATCAGAGTGAACATTAATAGCTGGAAACTAACTGATTATTGAGTAATAACATTCACCTTTGGCTACAATGGGCAGCAGGAGTTACTACTGGATACCAAGATCTCATCAAGGGGAAAGATTTATCCACAATAAAGTGTTTAAACTATATTAGTTTTATAGCTAATAAAATTCTGTCTTTGAATTTTTAATGTGAGTAGGATACAGAGGGCGACATGATGTTAGTGCATCTCCCAGGTACCCTGTTCGTCCCCCTCTCCAGTCCCCTTCACCATACCCTGCAAATCTTCCCTGGTCTGCCTCCATACTCTGCAACCACTCTTCCTTCCTTAAACAGAACACCCCCCAGTCCAAAACTAGGCAGCACAGAACTATGTCATCCAGTTTTCCGTCCTTCCTGGTTCCCCATCTCTGTATGTATCCCCCATCTTTCTCCATCTTTCTCCATCTCTGGCTTTGCCAGAAGTTGTAGAAACAGTTTGGAGTCAACAGCAAATCAACTAATAGTTAAACACTTATGAAATTATTTTCTAAGCAGCATTCTATAAATGTGAAAAAACACCTCTACATGAGTGGCCTAAGCCATAGCTTCAAGCAATACACAAAGAGGGGGCAAAAACACAATGACAAAAAACTGCATTCTGCCACTCCTCTTCACAACAAATTTCTTCTCCCTGACCCAAAGTACAGGGAGTCAGAGCTGGGGCCCTCTTCAACCCAGTCCAAAAAAATCAAAATCAAAATGAACAAGCAAGTCATCAAATCAAGGATGGCTTGCTTCAACCAAGGGAGACAAACTGTCCTTAACATAGAAAGACTCTTAAGCATTACAGTCCTTCAGTGTTCACCACAGGGCTGAGGAAGCTCTTTCTATTCCTTTCAATCCCCCTCCTACAGTCTTCCACTACTTTCCTCTTGTATCTCTGCTCACATAAGTCTCTAGTTAACTCCTTCCCTGACTATCTTAACGTGGAGTAATAAAAACAATTTGTGATGGTATATGTACTTATCTTTGCCATTTCCACTCAATGCTTCCCCAAAAAACACTAAAAGAAAATACATACAAATTTGGAACTTTTAAAGCCTAGCCATTCAGGCAATACAAGCCAACACAGTGAGGACAAGCACTGTAGAAGAGAAAAAACCCAGAGACACCATAACTTTAAACTTCCTTTTCTGAACTTAAAAACTGCACAAACTTCCCAAGAAAAAAATTCTACCTTGGCATGAAATGTAGCATGTGGAGTTCATCCCTTTTAGGGGAAATTGGTGGAGAAGAAAGGGTTGGGACTGAACTTCAGGCTTATAATGGAAAGCTAGCTCACTTTAACTATGAATGAGCTACTGTTACTCCACAATAAACATACCTTATTTTTGGTGTGAAGAAATTTACCCCATTCTTCAGCATCAATTCCTGAAAACAAAACCATTACTTGAGTTAGAGAGGAAAAAAAAGTTTCATTTTCAAGGACACCCTACTAAGAGCCTAAGTATCCTGGTGTCTTTTTCACTTGCACAGTTTGTTGAAAACCAAGATACATTTTCTTTTAAAGTAGCAGCAGAAACGCAAAAGTTAATCTACTTCCTACTGTAAGAAATTAAATGGCTCTAAATACATATATTTAACTCTCTGCATCTCATTCCAAATTTTAATTTGTAGATCCATTGCCTAATTTCCAGTCTCTGAATAATGGATTTGATTAAAAGAATGACTCATTTCCCTATCCTAGCAGTCCCCAGAAATGCCTTGCCTATTTAAAGATCAGTTTGTGACCAAAAAAAAAAAAAAAACAGTTTTCGCAACATCCTTTTATATACACAATTAAGTATACATACAGTGTGCACAGAGTAGGTTTTGAAAAGTGGTCTTTTCATAAGAGGCGAGATCAGATTACAGCTGAAAAATCTGCTCAAGCAAAAAAACCAGATAGAACACTTATGTACTGTTTAACAATGAAACTTTGGGGCATAAGTCTTATAAAGCCCAATTCTGCCAGCAGCCAAGCATCCTTAGTCACAAAGTCTTCCATGTTGGCTGACAATACTCTGTGCTTCTTAGGATCAGGCCCCAAAACAGAACAGGAGATATAGAAGTGGCCATTTCTGTTATTGAGTGTATCTGATGACAAGCTCCTACTAAAAAAAGTAAGTTTTAGTCATATCTGTAGACACCTCTATTCCTTCAACTAGATCTCCATTTTTTAAGTCATGTGGCATTTCAAATTCCCAGTTTCTCTATATAGAAATCAGTTCTAGAAAGGAACCAACAAGAACTCTGCTTACTATTTGCTCATCCAAATACTGCTTATCTAAAAGTAAGTACCATTCAAACTATTTCATTCTGGTAGGAGTCCCAAAAGACACTCGCCAACACATATTAAAAACACATTTCGTAAATTAAAAAATTATGAAAGTTATATGATAAAGCAACACATCACAAAAGAAAAGTTAAATTCATCCCTTAGATGCTAATGCAGGCAAAGACAGAAATGACTGAAATTGAAAAAAAAAGCCACAAGACCGACCAAAACAACCATCAGTCAATATAGTAGCCAGTGTGTCAAAGTAAAAGTGCAGTCAGCAATGAAGTGGCATGAAATGCAGGTAGTTAGAATACATAAACATGCAGATAATGTGTAGGGACAACAAGCAAGTGGCTAAAAGAAACCTTTAGTAAGGTGTCTTGGATTTTTCCATGTAGCAGGGTCTGCAGTTAAACAGAAACAGCATCGAATAAAGTTTAGTATTTGCCATTAAGTCTTACATAGCATTCTCTTTACCTTTCTGTACCAGGCTTAGAGGGATTATAAAAGCATGCATACAGACATGCATGCTATTCAATAATTAATGAAAATGCTTAATGCATTATCACAATACACCGTAAACAGATCCTGATCACTAAATGATACACATTAACCAAATATATTGTAATGTCATGTCTTTATTATAGCTGTTCACCTCAGAATTATTATTCTGAAGTACTTTGATTTCAAACACACAGAACAATGCCCTTTTGGTTCAACAGAGCAATCTAGAACTTCCCTTGATGAAGGGCATTTCTCACCCCGGATAAGCTATAAAACCTATTTGAAAACAAGGTTTTAATATCGGTGCATTTTTTTGAAGTATTGCTGGAGATGGCTAATGGGCTGTAGAGAGTATTAACTTTTTTCTGCATGACAACTTCCTGCACATCAATGAGAAACTCATGAAAATTAAAATAAGCAGAATACAATGGCCAGAAATCTGAGACTATTTAAGAAGAGACTGCCAGGTAATTTAGACTTTAAAAATGTAGATCTCAAAAACAAACTTTATTCACCCTATATCTCCCTTTACACTAAGAAGGCTACTTCCTCACACCAACCTCTACTGGGAGCGGAGGAAGCCCACTAGGGTCATAAAAGGCTACCATCAGAACCCCAAGATCTTCTAGGTTGAAACAGGGACAGCAAGGACTTCCCAAAACGGTCAGGAGCAGCACCACTGGTGCATGAAGAGATCCAGCTGGTCTCCCTGCTCTCCCTCTTCAGTACTTTACAGTCCCTAAACACCAGTAGACCACTTATTACAATCTGAAATCTAGACATTATTGTTCCTGTTTACTCATCCCTTCATTCCACCCTATAACAAATAAAAATAAAGAAATGAAACTGAAGAGACACATGCCCAGTCCCACTCTGATGATGATGTGCCAGTTACTCCACACTTTGTCTTTTAAGATGGTAAGCTCTTTGCAGCAGCAACTGTCTTCCTTTGTGCTTGTACAACACCAAGCACATCAGGGGGCCCCAAAACCTGACTGGGGCTTCTGCCTGCTACTGAGATACAAACAGCACTTGCTTCAGATATCACAACATCCTGTGTTTGGAGGTACTCATGTGAAAAGCTGATAAAATAATGTTGCTTAAGTAAACTTCAGATTCTAGATTCAGACTCTGGCTCCTATCTTCTGGCTCCATATTAACTGTTCAATAAGACTGCAACATTTAACGTCCCATCTCAGATACTCAAACAGTAAAGGTTACTAAACTGATCTGTCATACGTCCTCTCCCCCATCCCATCTTCCCACAAAATGGATGAAGTTTAATTATAAAAATGACTCTTAGCTGCAAGGCCAATTTAATAATTAAGGGGGGCAGAAATTTCACAGAGCTCTCTCAATTGCTTTCTTGTCCTATAATTCAATAGAAAACAATGCAGTGTGCTATTGCCACAAACAGTCATATGGTGGTCAACAAACAGAACTATTTGAGGGTCTCTCTCTCTCAGACCTCAGTGTAAATGAGAGTTACAGAGACACTCTCTCTCTGTCAGATATGGTGATGTGAAAATGCAGTGCTTAATCCCTCACTTCTAATGGAGTAGACTATTCCCTTTGTGTTAATATATTTTCTGTATTTTGGGTTAGAAGCTCTTCGGAAGCTTCAAATTCTGCTCTACTGAAGAGCAATCGTATTTACTATCCCTTCATTTCAGTGAAGCGGTATGATTTTATCATGTCAGGGAAAGCTCAAAAGTGACTCAAAAAATGGTTGCTCTTTGGTCTGGCACAAAAGAAAATCAGAAACACTGTCAGTTACATGGTCCTTAGACTTATCCTCCCTACCAGAGTGCTGAGGATCAAACTCAAACACAGGAGGTAGGCTTCTTCCAGAGAAAAATTATATGGGCTCATTCCTCAGGTAAATCACACTGACTCTTGTCAAAGGATATCAAGATGAAATTAGAATCACTGGAAAGTAGAGGTTATTTCCAACTGCCTGCACAGTCGTTATATCAATGTATTTACCTTCAACTGTTTTTGAAAAACAATTATTCTGCACAACAATATTAAGATCCGAAATCAAGTACAATAGGTGACAATTCTGAAGTCTTTAAACTACAAAACAAGGGAGGAATTTTCTGGGTGAATATACCCATGCTGAAGATAAATTTCTGTTTATAAAAACATCATGTACAAAGCCTCACTTTTGGAACCAAGATGTATATGATTTATAGACAAGCTAAAGCTGGTGTTAAAATGTTAAGTCAAGATCAGCACAATACAAGGAGGCATTCAAATGAAAGCACAAGGAACCTTTATGTGTTCGTACATTTATGAGCATGAAGAGTTCATTAACAGTATGTTCAGAATAGTACAGTGCACTGGTGCAGAAACGGAGGACTTCTTGTATAAGATTCAACTAGCAGAAAAATCTTCCCTCACTTAAGACACTGTCAGTTTGACGGGCAAATATTAAGTTTGTTTTCCAAATTCTAATTCACTCTAATTAGGGGTGCATCATAATATTTTTTGCCCAAGCTACTGATTTTTATTGGAGATTTTGCAAGTTTCGTGTATTTTTTTAAAAACAGAAGTAAAAGCAAATATGTCAATTTATTTAATGACCAGATGCTAAAATATGCTTGAGAGAACAGATATTCCCAAGAGTTCTGAAACAGAAACCAAGTTTACTAAACTGGAATAACCGGAGCAGCTATAACATTGCGGATAATATGAAACTCTTCTTTATTATACAATAAATGTCTAGCATTCCTGATTATCCAGCATTCTTGCAAAAACGGCATATGTTGCTATCCAGTGCCCTGTCTGGTGATTGTGATATTATGGGCCGGACTTAAAAAAATTATAAGATTTCTCAAGTCTAGTAAGTTGCCTTTAACAACTTTAGTAAAATTGGTAGCTAGCCTGTGACATTACCTGGCACTCTAACTAGTAGCCAACTTAATCAACTACAGTCAAGTGCCACAGGGTTAGTTCCATGAAATGCACTTCAGAGTTAGAGGTGTAGAGTTCAGATATGCAACTGTCCTTAGATTTATTTACAAACTGTATTGTATGGCCACCATATGCAACTACTGTACGTCAGTTTTAGAAACATATACTTTCATCTTATTAGCAAGTGGAATATAATTCTAATTATTTTGAAAATAATCCATTATTTGCACTATTCTTGGAATCTTAATAATGAACTACCAAGTAGTCCTAGTTCATCTGGCAAAACTTTCACACTACATTTCAAAGCTAAAATGGTTTTTATAATTCTACATATGCACTAGCACAATGATGTCAGCAGGAACATATTTAATTCTGAGAATAGCATTTGTTAGGGAACAGTACTAGAGGTCCAATAGATTAAGCACTCCTCTCTCCCACTGGTATTTGTCCTGTGTTGTCATTCAGCTTCATATTAATACTCTCGGTTTGGTGACAAAATTACACATAAAATTCAAATTGCAGAGGGTATTTACCTGCCAAAGTGTTTTGTTTTTGTTTTTTAAATGTAGGTCAAATTCTGGACTTCATCTCCTTAACAGTGTTTGCTTTATAATATCAGCAAAACAGACCCTCTGACAGCATGCAGCTTTGACATTGTATGAGAAACAGACCATGCTGACTCATTTAAGAAACAGTCAGTAATACTGCAGCCAAACTCAGCAGCATATAATTTTGTTAATATTCAAAAGAAAGTAAAATGAGTTATTTTTTCCAAACAAGAAAATTCTCTAAATCCCTAAAATTATCATAGGACAACTATGCGTCACATCAGCTACTATGGAAGGACAAAGTTCATATGGTTATTCTTTATTTCATGTCATTTTAGTCCTTGAGGCTGGAATGAAAGAGACACATCTGATCATCATAATTAGCTACATATAGGTTTATATACAGACAGTTGTTTGTGTACTTACATCTAACACACAAATAGGGCCCTATCAAATTCACGCCCATGAAAAATGTGTCACAGACCGTGAAACCCGGTCTCCCCCCCATGAAATCTGTATAGTATAGAGTAAAAGCACACAAAAGACCAAATTTCATGGGGGAGACCAGCATTTCTCAAACTGGGGGTTCTCACCTAAAAAGGAGTTGCAGGGGGGTTGCAAGGTTATTGGAGAAGCAGGGGTGTCACGGTATTGCCACCCTTACTTCTTTGCTGCATTCAGAGATGGATGGCCAGAGAGCAGCAGCTGTTGGCTGGGTACCCAACTCTGAAGGCAGTGCCCTGCCAGCAATACCATACCATGCCACCCTTACTTCTGTGCTGCTGCCTTCAGAGCTGGGCGGCCAGAGAGGGACAGCTGCTGACTGAGGACCCAGCTCTGAAGGCAGCAGCGCAGAAGTGAGAGTGGCAAAACCATACCATGCCACCCATACTTCTGCACTGCTGCTGGCGGTGGCAGCTCTGCCTTCAGAGCTGGGTTCCTGGCCAGCAGCCACCGCTCTCCAGCTGCCTAGCTCTGAAGGGAGTGCCGCCGTCAGCAGCAGCACATAAGTAAGGGTAGCAGTACAACGACCCCCCAACAACTCCTTTTCGAGTCAGGATCCCTACAATTACAACACTGTGAAATTTCAGATTTAAATATCTGAAATCATGAAATTTACTACTTTTAAAATCCTATGACCTTGAAATTGACCAAAACGGACCATGTATTTGGCAGGGCCCTACACATAAAGAAAGGTATCTATTGAAAAGCGTCTGTGTATTTTGCTTTAGTTTGTCCCAGCTTCTTGGAGCATCCGTGCAGTTTATTTGCACCTCAGTAAAGAAATTTTAACTTTGTTGATAGAAGCCATAAAGCTCTGTCCATTCCGATCAGATGAGCCTACCTTACTCTGAAAATTAAAAATGTAGATATAACACTTTGCACATATGTAGTGGCTTTCATTCAAAGATCTCAATGGGCTTTATAAATATTTATTTAACTTACCATCTCTGTGCAGTAGGTGCCATTATCCCCATTTTATAGTTGAAAAGACTGAAGCCCAAGGTCACAGGAAATTTGTAACAGAGTTGAGAACAGAAGAGATGCCTACAAACTCCTAATAATCTGTCCTAGTCTAAAAAACCATCTTTTCTACCCTTAAACTTGCAGACTACGACAAACAAACTAGTAATTATCATGTATCTCATTCTACAGTGCGCAAGGTCAAAGCAGTTGAAAGGGTACCAACACATTAGGTGCAGATAAAACACAAATAACGTGAAATTAAATTTTATGGATACTTTAAAGAAACCAAATGTGTTCTGTGGTTCTATTTTAATATCCATATCAGAGCCCATGCTTGTGGAGTAGTTTCTTGTGCTGCGTGTTATAACAAGTAACAGACTTCTAGAGCCTTGATTTAATATTTTCAGGAATCTGTTTCGAACTAAAGGTTTTTAAAGGAGCTTTATTTAAATTCAGGGAAAACTAACAATTCTAGTATTTATATTTAAGTTTATCATGCTATCAGAAGTGTATGTGGTTCCACTGTCAAATGAAAATATTTTTTGCTATGACTGATTAATTCTAGTGGTCTCATTCTCACATAGACCAAAAGTATTACTTAATGCAAAGTGAAACTGTTCCAACTCCCAACTGGTAATTGAGGTGACACGCTTGATCTGCCAAGGGATAAGAAGGAGTCGCTAAAAGAGACTAACGCTTTAGACTAGACGAGATTTAGAATAATCTAAATCATCCTACTTTCACACGGCTTAGAATTTCTCAATACAGCTTAGTAAATGATATCAATATGCCACTGGAGGTTCCAATTAAGGTTTAAACCAATAAAGGCTTGTTTTTGTACTCCCCAGCCCACTATTTTTTCCAGTGTACATACATTCTTTAACTCCTCTCCACAGTCATGCACTTATTGGGGAGGTTTTATTTATCATCAGGAACAGAGAACATAAGCAAAAATGCTCTGCACACCCTATGCAATCACTACCGGTCAGATACTGGAATACTCTCTTCTCAAAAGGTGCTCACTGAATACAAGGGAGAGAACAGAGGTAAGACTACAAATATGAAACTGTTAAAGAAGAAAAGCTATTGAAAGAACCAATTCTCCTAATTGCCAGAGTTTTTGCAGCTTCTGTTGTATGGGTAGAAAAGGGGATTACAGTGGCTGTTTTTTCAACACAATATATGTATAAAATAAGCCTCAAAGGAATAAGAAAAAATGAGCAAATACATTTTAAAGTTCAAGTGATTTTTTCCCACTTGGTTTGAATGCACAAAAAGGATAGAAATATCCCGAGGTGTTTCCTTTTAAGGAGAACTACATAAACACATGAAGATTAAAATCCCATTTGGATCACTCTTACCATTTTCATCTCCAGATGTTTTCTGACGATCCTCTGGTGAGACATGCACCAGCTGCAGGATAAGGGGTCTCCGGGTGACAATTCCAGTACCTCGTGGGAGCAGATCCCTCCCCACAAGACTTTCCAGCACTGAACTCTTTCCACTGCTCTGAAAATCGAAACACATCCATGACTTTCTTATATACCCATTACTGCAATGCTGTAATATTAATATTTTATATTTTATTTAAAGGAAAACAAATGCCTCCACAGATTGTATTCATTTATTTCACCAACCTTGAAGTAGGAACTTACAGGGCCAGCTCTAGGCACCAGCAGAACAAGCAGGTGCTTGGGGCGGCACGTTGCTTGGGGCGGCATTCCAGCCCCCACCGCCCCAGCTCGCCTCCGACTACTCCCCTGAGTGCACCGCCACTGCTCCGCTTCTCCCCCCTCCCTCCCAGGCTTGCTGCACGCCAAACAGCTCTTTCGCGCAACAAGCCTGGAAGGGAGGGGGGAGAAGCCGAGCGGCAGCGCGCTCAGAGGTGGCGGCGGTGATGGAGTGGAGGTGAGCTGGGGCGGGGAGCAGTTCTTCTGCCCCCCCATTACTTCCTGCACTCCCCCCCCATCCTCGCTCACCTCCACTCCGCCTGCTCCCCTGAACGCGCTGCCTCTCCCTCACCTGAGAGGGAGGGGGGAGAAGCGGAGCAGCAACGCATTCAGGGGAGCAGGCGGAGCAGAGGTGAGCGAGGGCGGGGGGTTGCAGGGAGCCGCAGGAAGCAATGGGGGGGGGGGAATGTGGCATGCCCGGGGGAGGAGGAGGGGCCAGGGATTTGGGGAAGGGGTTGGGAAGGGGGGGAGGGGCAAAAAAAAAGTGGGGGCGGCCAAACATTTTTTTGATTGGGGCGGCAAAAATCCTATAGTCAGCCCTGGGAAACTTACTGGGTTTAAGAAAATATTTTGCACTTTTTTAGCACTTTCCATCCACAGATCTCAAAGCACTTTAAGAACGTTAATCTTCACAACAACCTTTTGGAAAGAACTGAAAAGTTGCTTAATTGTACTTTAACTTCTATAAAGCAACTCTGTATCTTTTGAGGTGACTATTTTAAACATCTCACAGTAACACTACAATGAGTAACAGTATAGTAGAAGGTTAATTTTCCTGGCTACACCATGATGGAAACATACAAGTGTCACCAAAAAAGATGTTTGGATCTGGGTACTTATCCTTTCTACATCGATATACTAGGATTTTACACATGAAAAGGAGTATCCCAAGTAGAATTTTGCAAGGCTATTTGTACACTTTTTGGCAGATAACTCCACTGACTGCAAACCTGATGCATCTTGTCTATAGGAAAATCAACCAGCAGCAGCTGACAAAACACAGCAGTTAAGAAATATTTTCACTAGGACTGCACAATCCTATATTCCATCTGAGTGGCATTTCCCTCTGCAGAACTTGTGTATGGGGTTGGTAGAAGTGTAACAAAGGAGTTCTGCTTAGATCGGCAATAAAATCATATTCATAGATTCATAGATATTAAGGTCAGAAGGGACCATTATGATCATCTAGTCCGACCTCCTACACAACGCAGGCCACAGAATCTCACCCATCCACTCCTGCAAAAAACCTCTCACCTATGTCTGAGCTACTGAAGTCCTCAAATCGTGGTTTAAAGACTTCAAGGAGCAGAGAATCCTCCAGCAAGTGACCTGTGCCCCATGCGACAGAGGAAGGCGAAAAACCTCCAGGGCCTCTTCCAATCTGCCTGGAGGAGAATTCCTTCCCGACCCCAAATATATACAGAGGTTTGAGGAAATACCTTGTTAAACATCTAAGATTTACTAGGCCTGGGTACATCACCTAAATTCACTACAATTCTGGATTGACGGGTTTGGTTTTGCGAGTTGTTTTGTTTTAATACAACCATACTACACTATTCAATTTCTCTGTAGTTTGCAGTTAAGGAGATAAGAATAGAGGACAGGGAGCTAAAAAGCTCTTTGGCAAGCAGTGAATTATTGAGTCCCCAAATTATCACCCACCATCATGGTAGTTATTTAATAATCGTTGAGCATATTGACAAGTCTACCTGCTACACACTAGCTCTACAGAACCCTCTCCACTGGGTTCCAATCCAGGGCCCAGTAGTAAGAAGCTAAGTCCTGCGTCTCAAAGTGCGAGCCTGCTGTCTCGCCTCCCTGGATCACTTCCTACCAAATCCCTCTTTTCCCAATGGATAAAGTAAAAATATGAAATAACTGAAATCAAAAAGTCTCAGATCTTCTGAGAGCTGCAAGTCCCTTCTCTGTGGGTTTGGCAAAGGTGGTACAGCCAGTAGCAGCTCCTGCGGTGCTCCTTCCCAAGAGATCAGCATGTAGGTCAGCTCTCCACCAGCCAGCTACTGAGCTGATCTGCTCCCCTTTTAAGTTCCTCCTCCAGCCCATGCATGCTTTGCAGGTGAGGGGGGTCAGGGCTGCCTTGGTCCAAAGTAGCTGCTTAGCCCCTTCCTTTCCAGTGCAGGGTTTGTACACTGTCACGGGGGTACTATTTAAATCAAAATAGTAAATAAAATTTGGTAACAACTGTCTTATTCCCAAAATAAACTGCTGCTACCCTTCATTATCTTCAGCATAGAAAGCTGTTTCTTTAACAATAGTTTAAAGTCAAGAACTGATATGGAGGTCATGAACCTAACCATATCATTGTTTACAAAAGCAGATTAAGGTGCCACAGAGAGAGATGGACACAGTGAAAGGAGGATAAAAGAATGGGATTAAAAAGTGACTTGCTAAGGGGTTAAATTATAAAGTGCAAAGTAGTAACAGATTTTTATTGATGTGATGGGACAAGACAACCAAATCACTACCTGCCCCACTAAAGAAAACAGACAGCAAGAGAGCATTAAAGAGAATATTTATGAATACAACTTCTACCTTAGAATTTATCTCCTTCTCAAGTATACAGGGCCAAAACCTTCAATCGTTACTCAGAATTTCAACAGCCTAAACTTTAATTTAAAAAAAAAAATAAAAAAAATAAGAGCTTCATGCTCTGGGAGAGAGCTATTTTACCAAAAATTGAGAAAGACTTAAAAACCATACTAAAAGTTATGCTGTTGTTGTCAGATTTGCAAACCACAGCTGGAGTTACGTTATGATGAAAAAAAGTCCAAAATAATCACACCTAAATAATCTGAATAGGAATGTGGAACCACTCTGAAAAATAACTACATAAATGTGGCACTCATTCCACAGACCTGTTCCCTGTGTGAATTTTGGACATATCTTCTGATTTGTACATTTTAACTACTTTCTACCCAAGCAACTCTACAGAGCCAACAGTTAGAAAATGGGGCTTGATTCTATTTCTCTTCGTCCATCCACAACTGATGTCTTCACTGCTAAACTGAGTTACAGGCAGCTCTTGGCTTAAGTCTATCCACACACAAAAATCCGTAACTTGAGTCTGATGATGTTTTTACCTCAAGGTGGCTGGCTGACCAGGAGATAAGAGAACACAGTTGGAGTTAGCAGAACTCATCAGCAGCTCACATCCCGCACTCTGTGTAGCTCCAGTGTTATTTTGCAGGATGGATGCTCTCACTCAAACCAGGTTAACTCAAGAGGAGTTAACTTGAGCATAGATAATTTACATTAACTCTGAGGTAAAGATATAGGGTACACCTATATATATATATATACACACACACACACACACACACAAGTTCTGCTCACATTAGTGCCTACAAGTAGCAGTGTGGCTAAGCTGGCATGGATGACAGCTCACACAAGCCGCAAAGTATGTAGCTGGGGGTCAGAAGAGCTTATACTCAGGCTGCTAGCCCAAACTGCCACCCATAGCATTTGTAGTAGAAAAAGAGAGCCCGGAGACATAAGACCTCCTTTAAAGCCTAAGGCCCTGCTTATATAATGCAAAGTTAGCAAGAGTCAGGCTATGAGCAAAAGTTGAGCTCTGTAACAAAACATGCCTGCTTGCAGGTTCACTGTCCGGAACATGAACTTGGCAAGAACACGGCTGGTGTTGCAAAAACACTCCTAAAAAGTGCTGGGCGCTGGACACTTGCAAAAACATATTCCAGAAGATCATGCCAGAACACCCCAATACAAAGTTATGGTGTAAATACACTCCCCGAAGATGATATGGGGACACACTGACCCCTCCTAAAGATTACAAAGTGATGGATAAAGATGGTTTGATTGAACCAACATGTACAATGTGAAGGGTGGTAACTAACCACATCAGAGGGGCAATATGTAACTTGTTTGTATCAATGTATAAAAGAGTAGTCACAGAGGAGGTGTCTTTGGCTGAGGGGGGAGCGGAAAGTCACATCCCTTACTGGGCTGGTTCATTGTAACAAACATACATGTATTATTGTTAGTGCTGCGATTTAGTCATGGATTCCGTGACTTCCAAAGACCTCCATGACTTCAGCCAGCGCCAGCTGCAGGATCCCCTGCCACCTGCAGAGTGGCAGGGGGGACCCCCGCAGCTTCACGCTGCCACCGCTCCTGGCCACCATGGGAGGCAGGGGACCCCACTGCTCCCCACCCGCAAAGGGGACTCCACTGCTCCCTGCCCATCTACAGCAGACAGCAGGCGGCAAGAGGGACCCCCAGAGCTTCTGGATGCTGTGGGTGGCAGGAGGGTCCCCCACAACTTGGAGCCTCCAGCAGAGGGGGACCCTGGAGCTCCCAGTCCCTACCACCCTTGCCCAGGCTACCCATTTTGTGAGGGGTATGTTTAGTAAAAGTCAAGGACAGGTCACGGGCGTCTGTGATTTTTTCATTATTGCTCATGACCTGTCCATGACTTTTACTAAAAATATCCGTGAAAAAACGTAGCCTTAATTATTGTACCTGTAACCATTGAGCCAGGGCATTAGGACTCTGCTTCCTTAACAATAAATCTGGTGGAGCGCCTTTGCCACTGAACCAAGTTTGTAGTCTTCTTGGACAATTCCATCAAAGTCTGCTGTATGGGCCATCTGGCCAGACCCATTGCAGCACACAGAGAGAACACATGCAGCCAACAACTGACAACACCACTATGGCCATACTGCTATTTTTATGCATTAGCTCAAGCAGCACTAGTGCACATACGTCTATCCAAGCTGGGAATCACATCTCCCAGTTGCTGTGTAGATGTACCCATACCATAAGTTCCAAATAGGGCCAAATTCTTTCCTAAATCACACTTGTACAATACAGATGGGTTGCAGTGGTTCAGAAGAATTTCTTCTGCAGAATCTTTATTATGAGTGAGACTACAAAAGAAGGAATAAACTCAGGTTTACTCAGATTCCATTATGAGTTTGCAGACATCTTTTTTCTCAGACCGAAACATTCTCAATCAATAACTAATGATACATAAAAAACAAACCCTACAATATCAGTTTACAGTCATTTTCAGACAAGAACTGCACCCTCACCTAATTTCAGACATTAACACTAATGAACTTGTACTAGCTGTAGATATTGTCAAACAACAGTTTAAATTGATCGTTGCTCTTTAAATTTATCATTAGGTCCTTTTGTAGCTTCCAAGATAAAGTTTCTCATTTTAAAAAGTGTTTCCAGTAAGGGATAAGTTGTCAAATGCAACAATTGAGGAATTTCAACTCCTCAATAAGGATAATTTGTAAATGCATCGTCTTTTGCAGAGTTACACACAACTGCAGTAGTGGGAAAAGGTACAGAATTGATGCATGAGATAACTTAGGCTGAAAGTAGGACCACAGAGCAAAGCAGAGGCATTATAGCCCTGATTTAGCAAAGCAATGATGTCAATATCAGAGTTTTCCCTACAATATGAGATAACTGCAATGAGAACTCGGAAATAGCAAAACCTTTCACTATAGGACAGAATCATCTCCTCAACATTTTCTTAAAACTAACTTACCAGCCCTGCTTTGAGATTCCATGTGGGATTTGCAAAGCTGCATTCTTTCCTTCTTACATACAATCACAAATACAGTAGTAAAAGTTCAGCTGGCCAGATTATGCTCTCCGTAACACCTGTGTAAAACCCATCATCTTTCAGCAGTTTGCACTGTTGTAACTATTTGGCCCCATATTCCGAATTTAGTAAGCAATTCCATAGCTGATGCATAGGGAGGAATAGAATCTAGTTCACTTTTTCTAAGGACTTGTCTACATAGGGAAATTGACTGGGGTAGCTACTGTAGAGTAAGTAGCTACACAATAGCTATTCTGGAACAGCTCCCCACATGGATGTTATTCCAGAATAATTACTTTACTTTGGAAGTGCATTAATATTTCTGGAATAAAGTATGCACATGGGAAACTATTATGGAATAGGTATTGCAGAATAGCTAAGTACACAATAGCTATTCCAGTCAATTTTGCTGCGTAGACAAACCTAAGTTGCATTGGCTCTACAGGGCTAACAAGAGTAAAGCATATTTAATAAAGGCAGCAGAGTGGACTCTTAAAAACATAGGAAGCTGGACCCATGAGTTTTCATATAGTTCCTTTTTACAGTAGAACTGCACTCCAAGCAGGCTTCAGAAGGGGTAGCCCATATCTATATCCCCTGTGCATATGCACACACAGCCCTCTGATTTTTGGCAGAAAGGTGAGATACAGCAAAAAGGTATCAACTGCAAATCCTTCATCAATAAATACATTCTATAACAACAAATTGAGCCAGTATACTCTTCTGCTTTGCTGGAGTTTCAACTCAGTACTACAGCTGACTGCAATTCTTCCAAGTCGTGTCATGAAACAGTGATGTTGGATATTGACCATTCAAACAAGTTCCAGTGGAAGGTATGGATCTGCCTTTCCACACTCATAAGTAGTACTGTACAAACATATTACAATAGTTGTGCTCAACCTTTTTAAAACAATAAAATCCCACTTTGCAATATAGCAAAAAAACCCAAGCCATCTTGTATCTTAAAAATAGCTGAAGAAGAACCTCAGAGTTACAAACACCAGAGTTGTGAACTGACCAGTCAATCACACACCTCATTTGGAACTGGAAGCACACAATCAGGCAGTAGCAGAGACCAAAACAAAACAAATACAGTAGAGTACTCTGTTAGACGTAAACTATTAAAAAAAATAAAGGGAAAGCAGCATTTTTCTTCTACATAATAAAGTTTCAAAGCTATATTAAATTCACAGTTCAGTTGTAAACTTTTGAAATAACCATAACGTTTTGTTCAGTGTTACGAACATTTCAGAGTTATGAACAACCTCCATTCCCAAGATGCTTGTAACTCTGAGGTTCTACTGTAGTCTTAAACTGATTCTAAATTCCAAACAAGAAAACTCATTGCTAGAGATTTATTATTTAGACATTTGACAACATTAAGCCTGTGCCTTCTGATCATCATGTGTAGGAATCTTCTCCAACAGCTTCTAACATACATTACAGATTTCTCTAGATTTAGAGAGTATGTTTGTGGTTGTCAAATTGACTTTTTTTTTCCCCCTCAGCTCTTTTGGAAACAATTTTTTTTAAGTGTGGGCAGGATTAAGGCACCAGGGTAAAACAGATTAACCAAAAAAAACGTTATCAAGTATTTGGAAAAGGCACTCTGCCACTCAGAAGGTGAACAGAGCCCTGGCAGCAAGCAGGAGTCAGTGGAAAAGAGGGAAGGTCCTCTCATGGATTGATAACTGGTTAAAAGATAGGAAACAAAGGGTAGGAATAAATAGTTTTCAGAATGAAGAGAGGTAAATAGGGTGTCCCCCAGGGGTCTGCAGTGGGCCCAGTCCTATTCAACATATTCATAAATTATCTGGAAAAAGGGGTAAACAGTGAGGTGACAAAATTTGCAGAAACTACTCAAGATAGTTAAGCCCCAAGCAGACTGCAAAGAGCAACTAAAGGATCTCTCAAAACTGGGTGACTGGACAATAAGATAGCAGATGAAATTCAGTGTTAATAAATTCAAAGTAATGCACATTGGAAAACATAATCCCAACTGTACATAAGATGATGGGGTCTAAATTAGCTGTTATCACTCAAGAAAGATCTTGGAGTCATTGTGGATAGGTCTCTGAAAACATCCACTCAATTTGCCGCGGAAGTTCAAAAAGCAAACAGAATGTTGAGAATTGTTAAGAAAGATATAGATAAGAAGACAGAAAATATACTGCCTCTATATAAATCCATGGTGCCCCCACATATTGAATACTGCGAACAGATGTAGTCAAAAAAGATATATTGGAATTGGAAAAGGTTCAGAAAAGGGCAAAAAATAATTAGGGTTATGGAATGGCTTCCATCTGAAGAGAGATTAATAAGACTGGAACTTTTCAGCTTGGAAAAGAGACGACCAAGGAGGGATATGATAGAGGTCTATAAAATCATGACTGGTGTGGAGAAAGTAAATAACGAAATGTTATTTACTCCTTTTCATAACACAAGAACTAGGGGTCACCAAATGAAATTAATAGGCAGCATGTTTAAATCAAACAAAAGGAAGTATTTCTTCACACAAAGCAGCCAACCTGTGGAACTCCTTGCAAGAGGATGTTATGAAAGCCAAGACTACAACAAGGTTCAAAAAAAGAACTAGATAAATTCCTGTAGGATAGGTCCATCAATGGCTATTAGCCAGGATGGGAAGGGATGGCATCCCTAGTCTCTGTCTGCCAGGTATGATGCCAGTTAGTTACAAGTATTGTATCTCTGATACTGACCTTGAATCAAAAGTTTTGCACAACTGATGCAAGGCATTCAAGACAAGTAAATTTCACAGCCTCTTAGTGCAGTTGGAATCTTAACAATGCTTTTGGTACAGCATGAAGATCCTTAGTGGAGCAGTCCATTGTGATAATCCTTTTCGGTTTGTTAGCTTCACAGATGACAATTCCAGTTTTGAAAAACTACAAAAAAAATGCTTTTACAATATCTCTAAAACATACAAAAGGAAATATTTCTTCACACAACGCATAGTCAACCTGCGGAACTCTTTGCCAGAGGATGTTGTGAAAGCCAAGACAATAACAGGGTTCAAAAAAGAACTAGATAAATTCATGGAGGATAGGCCATCAATGGCTATTAGCCAGGATGGGCAGGGATGGTGTCCCTAGCTTCTGTTTGCCAGAAGCTGAGAATGGGTGACAGGAAATGGGATCACTTGATGATTACCTGTTCTGTTCATTCCCTCTGGAGCACCTGGCATTGGCACAGTCAGAAGACAGGATACTGGGCTAGATGGACCTTTGGTGTGATCCAGTATGGCCATTCTTATGTTCTTATGAAAAAATGGCAGTACTTTAAACTTAGGCTTGGCAGAACTTTTTTTTTTTTAAATAATTTCAACAGAAAATATCAATGTTTAAGTATTTTACTTTATTGATTTTAAACTTTCACAGTTGTACAAAATTATGGGTTTTAAGCTTTTATTTTTATCAATTTAAATTTTCATAAGTTGCAGGAAATTGGGGGGCAGAATTATTTAATGACATGTTGCAGTTCAAAAAGTTAAATTTTCATAACTGTTAAAACACAAATTGTCCACATCTATGTCAACATATACAAAGTATACGCGTGGAGGAATTCTGTGCTACTGCGTATACACAGAATTTACATCCCCTGCAGTTTTCTTTGCTTCCTTGAAGAAAAATGACTTTCTGACAGGGAAACAAAGGGAAGCCACAAGAGTGGTCATGCAACCCTCCCCAGTAGTATGTTTTCGGTGCCCAGGGCAGCCGGCAGAGGTAAATCACTGTGGCAGGAGGCAGGACTGGGGAAGACCGGGCTGGTGGCTCCTACCCTGCGTCAGGCTCGGCTGCTAGTCCTGGCTGGGCTGGGGAGGATGGGACTTCCTCTTCCCCTGCACGGCATCTGGGGCCAGGTCAGACCCACCTCCAGATTTCCCCCCCAGCTGCAGGAAGCTCTGCAACCCTCCTCCACCTCCGCTTCATGCTCCCTGAACCTATCATTCCTCAACTGTAGGGTGAGGGATCCCTGTACAGGGAGCTGCTCCCCCATCTGCCCAACCCCCATATACCCAGACCCCATCATATCTAGACCCTCTTGCCAAGCCCCACTCCCCCTGAACCTGGACCACCCTGACGAGCCCCAACCAGCTGCACCTGCATCCCCACCCCATTGAGCCCCACTTCCCCAGCATCTGGACCCCACACTGACCCCCCCACACCCAGACCCCTTTGCAAAGTTCTATCTCCCAGACACCCTCCCCCGAGCTGAGCTCCAACCACCTTTACCTGGACCCCCCTACAGTCCTATTGCCATTGCACCCAGAACCTCCCTCCCCCTCAACAAGCTCCTGTGCATCCAATCCCCTCCGCACCTGGATCCCCCAATGAGCCACCCGCACCCAGAATGCCCTAAACAGAACCCTCTCAATCCACACCTGGATCCCCCCCCCCCTCACTTGGATCCTGCCTTGCTCAGCCTGCCTGCCCACACCTGGTGCACCTGACCCGGAGAGGCAGGGACCTGGGTTGTTTCTGGGGCAGGTCCGGTCCTTACACTATGTCAGGGTTGGGTGCAGACTCACCACTGAGTCTGTGTCCCTGGGGGGGGGGGGAGGAGGAAATGCACAGTGATCTCCCACCTCTGCGCAGCCAGTGGCCTATGCTCCCCAATGCCATGCTGGAGCCTCCACATTTATTTGACAAATAAAATTCGCAGAATTTTAAAATACTGTGTACAGAATTTTTATTTTTTTGGCGCAGAATGCCCTCAGGAATGAAAGTAAATATCCTTAAAGCAGGGTGAATTTGATTTAAATCACTAGTCAGGAAGACTCAATTTAATCATGGATTTCTACATAAAAGTGCATTCTTGTTGATTCTTATAACCTTAATACATATCCTTTTCAACTCAGAGATAGATGTAGGTTTCATTTTTAAAAGGTACACACTATACATTTTTAAGTGATTTATTTTGAAAACTTTTCTGATTAGTTTTGCACCTATATCAGAAAATGAATGATTGTTTGGTTATTTCACTGGCCAAAGGTAATTGAAGCAGATATTTATGAAGTCATTGGGAGGTGAACTATCTCCAATTCAACAGGTTAATGATTAATATTTGGAGGATTTTCTTGCCATGCTGTATTAGGAGGAGAATATCACCAGACACACATTTACATTTTTTTATTTAACTAAAACACAACATTATGTATTCTGGATTTTTTTCTTCAACAGCAAACATAATATTTTAACAAAACAAGCATATGAATTTTTGAATTTAGTTAAACATACAAGTTTTCTTTTAATCAGGTTTTTGTTAAAATTTTTTTTAACTCAAATAGTTAAATGAAATATTTAAGAAAAAAATCAATTGACTGTCAGCCAGGTCAATATGAGAAATTTAAAATATTGGCTTCTGCAGCTAACTCAGTTGTCTTCACCTTCATTTTCCTGTTTGTTCATAATCTGGAAAAGAAAAACACTCTTTCCTGCTTTTTCAGGACCCAAACAATTTCTCAATTTGGAATGAAGTAATCCAAAGGAAGAAAATATTCTTTCTACACCGGCAGAAGCAGCTACTGCTGTTAAAAGTGAGATCATCACTTCAAGTCTCTGAATCCAAGTGCTTAAGTGACTTCTACCAGTTCACTGGTGTGACTTTCTTTAAAACATCATCATCAAACATATATTTCTTGAATGGTTCTTATTCCCAAACTGGGTCTCCTTTACGGCCTGCTGCCATTATAGGTCTTCCCTTCTAGTGAGAGAATGGTATGGTAGATCTCAAATCAATGAAGGCTACACTCAGAAAGACAAGACTTTGGGAATATACTGCTCAGTTTCATTTTTGTTTCTCTTGCCTGTCACTCCCTTCCCACATTTATCTCCAGACTTCTACTCCTTGTCCAGATCTATTCCACCCCCCAACAATCTTCTATTCATTGAACTTTTTGAAACTTTGCACTTTTAGAAAGAGGTAAGGGATTGAATCTGTGTACACAAAATTTGCAGAGGGATAATAGGGTTGAGGTCTGTTATTTCTCACCTCTATATTTTATTTATTTATTTATTTATTTTAAAACATTTTTGCTGTTAACAAGCATGTTATTTCTGGAGACACAAATCCAGTTTGAGAACTGCAAAACTAAGCATCTCTGATGGCATCTTTTAGACCGGGGTAGGCAACCTATGGCACGCATGCCAAATGCAGCATGCGAGCTGATTTTCAGTGTCACTCACACTGCCCGGATCCTGGCCACCGGGGGGCTCTGCATTTTAATTTAATTTTAAATGAAGCTTCTTAAACATTTTAAAAACCTTATTTACTTTACATACAACAATAGTTTAGTTATATATTATAGACTTCTAGAAAGAGACCTTCTAAAAACGTTAAAATGTATTACTGGCACACAAAAACTTAAATTGGAGTGAATAAATGAAAACTCAGCACACCACTTCTGAAAAGTTGCCGATCCCTGTTCTAGACTGAGCACTGAATCCCATTGTGTAGATAGAAAGATTAACCTAAATAATCTATACAGAAGCCTGTGGAACCCCATAAGATTGGGTCCCTAATCCATGAACTATTGGAAGTCATTTACAAAACTTTTCTTAAACATTACATGAATATATGGCCTCATACTATAGAATTAGAATGTATAATCCCTATTCCATGATGAGATATCTTTGAGCTATAACGTATCTTAATTAAAACTATCTTTAGACAGGGTTTTTCCTCAAAAAGCATTTTATCAAAAAAAAATCAGATTTAAATAAAAAAATCCGATTTTTTTTAAATCATTGATTTTTATCCACTCTGCCTTAAAGCCAATTCTAATAACTTCTCAACACCATTCTTCTCTCTTGCCTATCCACAGATTTTTATCATCATCAATGGAAATATCTTTTCATTCATTCGTGGGGAAACTGATGTTTGCTGACTTTTACCAATCAAAATCTAATCCTTCCAAGTTTATCTATGCTCAGCTCTACCCACACACTCTAACTAGCTAGATGTATCCACTAAACTGATCAGCAGTAATATAGTTAACACTGTCATCGGCTTCAATATTAAAATCCTTTAGTTCAGTGCTTCTCAAGCTATCTGATGTGGGGGACCGGCAATTTTTTTTTCCAATGTGCGCGCAGACCGGCAGCCGATGGCTCGCAGACCGGCACCAGCCTGCGGACCACCACTTTGAGTAGCACTGCTTTAGATGAAGGGGACACAGTTCATACTTCTGTTACAACTATCCTTTCATTCATCCATCTGCAGACTCAGTGAGGCATTGATCACATTCTGAAGGTTTTCTTCACAAACCTAAAGGCCCTAAAAAAATTCTGCAGAAACTAATGATAGGGCCAGAGAGGCACAAGTACAGCATACCATCAAGTACTCCTCAATCCAACCTACATCAGAAGTAGATTACACAGTGTCTTGAAAGTGTAAAATAAACAGCTAATTAATGTCAATTTCACATCACTGCTCCTGCTCAAAGCAGGCACCAGAACAGCCAGGGTATGAACCATGGGGAGGAGACACTTGAGAGGAAGAAAGACAACTACACATAAAACCAGACACAGAGAACAGCAGATAAAAACCAATGGGTCTGGAAGGAATTGCGGAGACAAACGCACACTCCTTGCCAGTTGTTGTCTGCATTATGCATTTGCAGTTCTATCCCATCAGTGGCCAGCCAATGGTGTAGATGCACAGGTGCAAACCTCTTCTACAGACATGAAAACCAGAGCTTTCCCAAGTGGAGCATACCCCTGCTTGAAACCTGGGTAAATGACAGATTGCAGCTTGACCTATCTAAAGCAGAGGTTTACACCAACACAGTGCAAGCACAACGTTGTTTTATAATTGAGAGCTGAAATTGGGACAAATCCCCAGTCAAGACAAGGCCTTAGCAGCTAAGCAGGAGAACTCAAATTTAACAAACTAAACCATGGCTAGCACAAGTACCAACTCTCCAGGAGGATATCCCGATATAACATCTGGTACACTTGCCCCTGAATCCCAGTAGTTGACAGCGTACACCTGGCTTCACAAACATTTTTTTCCCCCAACAGTATCTTGCTGTGAGAATTATAATCTTAACTTTATCTAACAGAATACAGTGGATGTGCAGGACAGCTGTTATGCAGAACCTGACATACCACATTATGACATTCAGAATGGTTCTACCATTAGGGTACTAAGCACACCACATCCACTCAGCAAGATTAGAAAATCAATAGAAAGTAAAATAAATTTAAGGCAATCCCAAATCAGTGTGACACTCACAGCCATTAATAGAATAAAACAGCTGTTCTCTTTGAAAGATCCATGCAGGAAGGCTGTATGTTAAATAGTGGGAAGTACATTTAGGCACTTTCCAATAGGAAGCCCCAAAATAGCAACAAAACAATAGTTAATAAGTCAGAAGACAAACATAAGTCTGAGAGGCAATTTCAGAAGTGCTACTAATGAGCATATGTGCAGCTAAGTATTACAATACCTCACCTAAAATACCATCCCAAAGCCATGCCTGGGATGCACAAGTAAAGTCACAATTTTACACATAGCATAGGTTGCCCATAATGCATTTCTGTAATGGTGTTTACTACTAAACTAGTCATTATTTAAATCAATGGGAGAGGCAATGATTTCTAGGAACACCCTGCAGAAGGCAAACAATAACCTGGAAGAGTAAAGCTACCTCATTCATAGCCATTTGGATTAATGCCCTACCGAGATGGCCAAATATGATAATATTCTCATTGCGTATAAATGAGCCGCATGTTTGACCGCTTCTTGAACCCAGACGCTTTTGTAGTGTAGGCAATTAACCACAGCAATAACTATCACACATGTATTTTGTATGTATATACATTCAAATAGACTCATTGTTTTGGGAACAATCAAATATTACACCTTCTTTCTTTTTACTGTAGTGTTTTGTGCTATTAGGTTGAGGCCATTCCATAAAGCTTTATAAGTAACAAGTCTTAACCAGAGAGCAAAGTACAGATATAAGATGAAGACATCAGAGTGGTTGGATGCTATTGCACTATTGTATTGCGTGTGTTGCTTATACAGTATTTCCAGCCTGTGCCTTTTCATAAAATTTGATAATGCAGAAAGCTAACATATAAAACCAAAGAAGAAACAGAACCACATACTCACCGCTAGGAATGACAGAATAACCAGAATTAGTGACACAAGATTAGTGTAATGGGAAGGGTTCAAAGGGCAGAAACCAGTAGTAACAACTCCCAACTCCTTTTGCCAAGGCTGGCAAGAATGCTAGCAAAATATCTATACTATGACACAGAATTGCTGCTCTGGGCAATACCTAGAGAAAACTGAAAAATGAACAATTCTCACACTATTTGGAGTAACACAGAACATGACTAGAGAGGCAGAGGCATCTGAATAATAGTGCCCAAAGCCCGTTAGGAAATATTTTATAATTAGGACTAAAATGTGTTTACAAAGGGAAAAAATAGGACACTGAAGTTCAGCAGAGCATATTTTCAAGGAATGCAGGAAATGTTGAATCACAAAGCGATGGAGGAAAGGAGCACACTGGGGAAATAGAAAGCGTTCAAAGATAAATTAAATGCATGCCCATGGGATATGGGCAATTTCTAGCTAAAAATGTTGTAGAAATAAATAGAATCCACACAGCATGCAGAAAAACACAAAATATATCATGGATAAGAGAAGGCATAAGCAAGGTATGAAATATTATATACAAAGAAAGAGTGGAACCATTATAATATAGAAGAACAAAAGTGATGAGTGTGAAATTGAAATTACAGAAGATTAAAACAATATTCCTGTCCACATAGAATGTATATAAAAAAAAATAAAGGCAATTTAAGGAGAGAAACAGACACAAGGAAAGAACGAGAACAATTCACTGACAGTAGATAGAGAAATTCTCTTTCATTTGACAGTGTCCGTTTTCCACAACGAATGAGGCAGGTGAAGAATACAGAAACAGATTTGAAAAGTCAAAAGGAAGAAAGGCAAAATATTAAAGGAAGTCTTCATCTGCCAGCAAACTACTAGGAAATTAGACATCTTATAAGAATGCCAGGGCCATATGGCATTTAACCACAAAATTCTGAAGTAACTGGCCTACACAGAGAATCTGAAGGAGGTTCATTTCAAAATTTACTTAAAATAAGGTAATAAAGCTAATGTAACAATTCAAGAAGAAATTTAAGGAGTGTCCAGAAATCTGTAGAACCATAAACCAACCTTAATAAAGGAACAAAACAAGCACACACCCAAAAGGCTATAATTTCACTGAGCGCAGACAACACAGATTCACATCACAGCAATCAGAGCTAACAAATATGATTATTTTTACTGTTAAAATATTAGGAAGTATACAATTTATTCGGACTTTACAAAGCCCTTTAATACAGTGTCATGAGACCCCTATCTACAAGGTAAGTAGGATCATCATGAAATTGACTACAGAGCTGTTAGAATATAAAAACAGAATATTTATAACAGTGGACTATTCAAATTACATGCATTGTACGGAAGGATATTAAGACCATTATTTGCTCTATGCATTTATGAATGGTAAACTAGGAAAAGCTGTTAATCCTTTGAGATTCTTGCCCCCAAACTGCCATGTCAATAAAATGCACAAAGTTAAGCAAGGAAAGTTTCAAACATAGGGTCAGGTGGAAGAATGCCACAATTACAACTGTTTTGGGAAGTGAATTACCCTGAAAAATACTGTAACTATTGTTTTACAATTCTTTTACATTAAGAATAAGCATATCAGTGGAAGAGATTAAATGTTTTCAGAGGATAATGGTGTCCTTTCTGCTACAAAAATAGTAAGGCACTTAACTGTAAATGCAAAATAGACTTTTTCCCTAAGAGCAGGAAATATACCCTTGACAGTGTTCTATTACAAGTATTTTATGTCTATTATACTAAATGACTGATGTATTATTATTCTATCTGATGAATGTTGGTAAAACAGAATGACAGCTGCTTCCTGTACTTCTCTTGACCACTACATTCTAACTGGCTTAGAGAGCAGACCTATTATGTGCTTCAGCAATACAGCTGCTTTTGTACTACAAGTATTTCAAAGTTCAAAATGTATAGCGCTCTCTTGAATAAATAGAATATCAGTAGCTCAGAAAATTATTTCCCATCTGCCCCATACATAAATATAACTGATCCTCAAGTATCCAGAAATTGCGTTGGATTTGGTATAACTTACCAAAAAAAAGACCCATCAACCCTAAAAATTAAGCAAATTCTTTCTTCCAAAATTTTTAACAAAGGGTACTTCTACACAGAATGTTGCAGTAGTGAATCTCAGAGCCCAGACCAACAGACTCATGATACGACACTAAAAATAGCTGTAAACATTAGGACTTGGGCTGGAACTCAGGCTCTGAAGCCTAGGGAGGGGAGGCAGCTTCAAAGCCAGAGATTCAGCCTGAACCTGAATGTCTACACAGTTATTTTTAACGCCGTAGCTCAAGCCCAAGTCTATAGACACAGGCTCAGACTTGCTGCCATGGGATCCTGCTTGCTATGGAGAAGTACCAGTTGTGCAGCTGGATCCATGTGGACAGACTGATGTACCTGCAGAAAGCTCCACTGAAGTCAATGGGGACTCAATAGCCTGTTCATGTAGATCCACCTGCAGAAGTGCAGCCAAAATACATAGGCTCGGCCTCATCTCCATTTGAGTTGCTATTGTCATAGGCATATGGTCACCTTAAGTAGCTATGGTAAACTTTTTTTTATCTACAAGAACAACACTGCCTTACACTACTACAAATGAAAGAATTTTAAAAATCTAATTTAGTTGGTAATTACTTATGCGCTTTACTTTGTGCATTTCTCCAAGTGTAGACAACAGAAAAAAATTCAGTTCTACTACTTTTAATTCATTTTACTTTCAGCGTCCTAGTGCTCAACATTTGGGTTTCAAACACTGCACAGGAACCTTTGTTTAAGAACTATTTTCAGTCTGATAGGTAAAACCTTTTTATGGATTTATAACTTGGTTTAAAAAAAATTATGGGTCACATTTAAGTTGAGAAAAAAGAAAAGGAGTACTAGTGGCATCTTAGAGACAAACCAATTTATTTGAGCATAAGCTTTTGTGTGCTACAGCTCACTTCATCGGATGCATTCAGTGGATACAGAATAACACGGCTGCTACTCTGAAACCATTTAAGTTGAGATCATCCCTTTAAACAACAATATGGTATCAGTTTGGTTTTTAAAACCTACTAGCACGGCTAGACTAAACCAGTCATTTGCTGCAATTATTTTGAACCAACACAGGTTTGCAGTTTTTAAGCTGTTGCACTAAATTGCCATTTAACAGAAATCAATCCAAGTAACTGCCAGAGATGTTAAACGACTGGACATGAGAGCAGAGGGCCAGGGTCACAAAGATGCAGTGTTAGGAGTTACCTTCCCAGCCCTCTCTTACTATACCCCCTTTCCAGCGTTATGCAGCGTAAGCACCGTCAGGAAGGTCGAGCCCAGAATAAAACGGGGGCCCGCTGGTGGCCCAACACGGCAAGATGCTGGCGTGGGCAGCGCAGTCACCTTCAGCGGGACAGGGGCATTTGGAGCCGGTCGCTTCACGCCTCCCCCTCGCTCAGGCCACCTGCCGAAGAGGGAACAAGCCTCCCCCGCCTCCCGGGGCTGAGGCGCAGTCAGTCACTGACGGGCGCTGGGCGCAGCCGTGCGGGACTCCCGCTGAAGGGCGCCGGCGGGTCTCCCTAGGGGCCACCCCGCGCCGGCTGGCAGGCCCCGGAGGGGCCCCGCAGAGCCCTCGGGCACCAGGCGGGAGCGGGGCCCGGCCCCGCGCGAAGCCAGCGCCCCTCCCAGGCCCGCGTCCCCCGGTGCCCTTCACAAAAGGGCGGCTGCCGCCCCGCGCTCCCTGGGCGCCTCCCTCCCGGCCCCGGCCCCGGCCCCGGCCCCGCTCACCTGCGTCCCCACCACCACGATCTGCGGCAGCTGGATGATGTCGGCCCCCACGGCGTTGAAGACGTCCTGCAGCTTGTTGATCACGGGGATCAGCGCCTCCATGGCGGCGGGGCGCCCGGCCGGGCGCGGCGGGGACGCAGCGGCGATGAATGGACCCGGCAGCCAACGGTTCTCCCTGCCCCTCGGCCACTATCCACCATGGGCGCCGGCCCCGCGCGCAGCCCAGCCCCAGCAGGCTGTGCGCGCTCTGCCCCGGGGCGGTGGCAGCCGCAAGGCCCGACGGGAGTTGTAGTGCCAGGCGCCCCGCCGCGCCCTCTAGTGGCTCCCAGAGGCGCCGGCAGGCTGAAGTGGAGCAGGCTGCCAAGCCTCGCCCCTGGAGCAGGGGGAAGTGGTGCCGCAGAAGCCACAGCGCCCGCTCTGCCCCCCCAACCCTGGAGTAAACAAACCACAGCCCTGAACTGTCATTAATTATTGTGCTTAATAGAACAACAGATACTGTACTGCGGAAGTGCTGGAACTGGGGATGCTCCTGCACCCCCTGGCTTGAAGTAGTAACAGCCCCAATACAGGGTTTCTGCCCTCAGCACCCCTGCTATAAATATTGTTCCAGCACCTCTGCTGTACTAATCCCAAAGTCCCTGCACTAAGTAACCAAAATATAGCCAAACCACCAGGCCGTCCCCTGCTGTACAGTGTGTATTGACTACCCCCAGGTTTACACACAACTTCCCCACTCCCTCCATGAAAGGCTCCTCACAATACTCACAAAGCTCCTCCTTGGCCCCACCAAGGTGCAGATGTAGAGATTAATGGGTGAAAAAAAGCCCACAGGAGAGGCCCCCAAAAAAGGACTCCTGTCTTGCACATGTGCAAATTAACTCTGTCTTTCAATTCAGCTGCATGTATTTTCATTTAAATTTATTGTTGTAAGTCATTTTCAGCAGTCACTGTAAGGAGATGGCAAATTAGCATAAAACATAGCCTGGGGACTGATGAGTGCCAACCCTCGCACTGAGATATGCTGGAGAAATACATACACAATGTCTCTGAAATGCAATCATGGGAGACAACCTGGTTGTTGTAAAAGCACAAGTGCCCTGTCTATGCTATAATTTCCATTGCTACTACTGATGCAGCTGCACAGGTGTTGAATTACGACTCTGAAGTTTACTAGAGTTCTGTTAACACAAGTCATTAAAAATGAGTGCATCGGCATTACCTTCTAAGCAACTTTCCTGAGGGCAAATTGGTGCACTTGCTCAGTGACGTTGACCCTGCAAGGTCATCCAAACAGGAGAAAAGGGTGGCCAAAGGGATATGAAAATACCATAAATGGACAGAAACAAAATTAATAGCATTAATTTTCATAACTTGCCACATTTTGTAAAGTGCAGATGGGTCCAAACTCCCACATTCAGATCCAGATCCAAAACTTCACCAAAGGAGAAGTGAAGCTGATCTAGTGCTTCAGCTCAGATCCATTTTACCAGGAGTTATGAGGTCAATTGGACATGCACAGCAAGGGGATGATGTGGAGAAGACCTCAATGAGAGTCTTCTACTTTTACCCTCCTCTGTTGGGCTTTCATTGCGGACTGGATTAGAAATGGGGTGTAGATCTTCTATTGTAACTTATAGTTATTGAGAATGGGGTATTTGCAGAGTTTCGTTTCTGGCAGCCCTAACAGAAGAGTCCTATATTCCTCAAAACGTGAGTGTTTATGGGAACCCACCAAGGGCTGTGAGGTTGATGCCAGGAACACCTAGTGCCTTGCCTCCATACTCATGACACACAGTGAACGCTACCCCACATCTAGGGGACTGGTGTACCATTAGCACTCACAGTGACACCCTGCAATTGAGTGAGTTACAAACCTACTCTCTCCTAAGAGATGTCTCCCTGTACCTGCAGTTATCTTCTTGGCTTCAGGGAAGAGCAGCAGGTCATTACCGCACTCACCAGCATCTTCAGAGAGCATCTCCTATATGCTTTTTGTTGGGAAGTGGGGACTCCTGGCTTCTCCCCTTTTTTGTCTCTCTCCTGGGAGTTAGGGAATTTTATGGTTTCCTCTGTCCCTTAGTCTCCCCAACACACAAACACACACAATCCTGTATATCCTTTGTTTATCCCCAGTGTCCAGTAGGTGTTCCCTATTGCCAAAATTCCTCTCCACTCCCTCAAAAAAAGTATCCCTCCACTCCACTTCCAGAAATAAACCCTGATCTGCAACCAAATTTCCTGATGGCCCCTCAACACCACATCATAGCTGCCTTTTGTCTGCTTGCACAATAACCCCATAAAAGGGAGGGAATCTCTCTACCTTGCTGTCCTGACACATGGCACCTTGGTTTGGAACATTTTTAAAAACTTAGATTTGGACTGGCTAAATGGAGACTGCTGGAAACTATGAAGGAAAGGACTGGGGAAATTTATAGGGGGAGAGAAAGACTACAAGCGATAAGCAGACTCTATGTAAGGCATCAACAATATTTGACAATGAGATGGATCCCAGATTTAAAATCAGATGGATGAGGGAAGAAGAAAGCTAACAGCCAGATTTATTGGCTAACAGACTTTGCATTAAATGTTCTTTTGTCATGGCCATAGCATGTAATTACTGGCAAATCACATCCCAAACTGGCTTCTGCTAGTCAACTTTTGCATTTCACCTTGATGATCAAATCACATCTGATGGGCTTTATCCCTGCCAGCAGGAGCTCATATGACCTTCTGTTATACACAGAAATGGTTCCATAGGGAAACTGTCCCCAAGTGCTGAGCACCTCTGCCTAAATATCTACAGTACACTGAAACCAACTGGCTTGATGTTCTGGCGCTGAACCATGTTCGAAGTGTCTCTAGGCAAGGGATCTTTCTGTTGCTTGAGCATCCCCACTCCTATTCCCTAGGCTCACTGATGTTCATGCTAAGTGATCAGTCCATTATATTTATGCAGCTTGGTTGCTTATTTTAAAATCACTGGGTTTTTCACCTGTCCTCTTTCTATCTGTAACATCCTCACTCCAAAACAGTTTTATAGAAGATATATAAGGTGGCTTGTTGAGACTTTATGGCATGAATACAAGTGTTCACTCAAGAACTACCAACTGAAAGAGTTATGAAAATAATGGAATTGAATTTTGAATTTTGTTAACTTTTACCCCACTATTCAGCCAGCTCTAGTACTGACACCCCAGCACTTGTCTGAGTCTGAGACAATTAAGTGCTGGATGACATCATGCTTTCTATTCATTCTATGGGTAAATGGTCAGTCCTGTCCCATTTCCTCCAACCATGGAGGGGCGACAGAAAGGTAAAGACAGAAAAGGGGAAAGAAAGCAAAGTCCCCTCTTCTCAATCAGCATGGGATCTTCTCTGCACAATTCTTATTCCCAGTCAGTAAGATGTATTTTCCAGCTGTATTTGGATTTATTATCCATTTATGTTTTCACAAGTGAGACATCCATAGCACATGGAATCTCAGTGCTGCTGGAATGACTAATATTTCACGACAAAAGTTTAAATAAAAAATTAACTAGTCATAAATTAATATATTCATGAAAGAGAGAAGCAGTTAAAGCTCATGCAAGGTAAAGTGCAGAAAATTGTGCTTGAATGACTGTACCTGGTGGGGAAAAGTCCCAGTGGAATGTATTATTCCCAATAACGATACAGTAATCCATTGTGATTGTCCTACAGTGGCATCCATTAACCCTTAGAATGCTAACGCTCACGTATTCCTCTCAGGCAGGAACACTGATGTCATGGCCAGCAATAGGTCACATAGGCTGGGGGAGGCTGTGCCTCCCCAAACAGCCAGGCAGGCGCCACCCACCTTCCCGGCACTCTGGGCCTGGGGCGGCTGCGGCTAGCCTCCCCTAGCCAGGGCTGGCTCTAGGATTTTTGCAGCCCCTGGCTCTGCCCTAACTCCGCCCCTTCCCAACCCCCTCCCCAAATCCCCGGCCCCGCCTCCTCCCCCGGGCATGCCACATTTCCCCACCCCCATTGCTTCCTGTGGCTCCCCCCGCCAACCCCAGCTCACCTCCGCTCCCGCCTGCTCCCTTGAACACACCGGCTGCTCCGCTTCTCCCCCCTCCCTCTCAGGTGAAGGAGAGGCAGCGCGTTCGGGGGAGCAGGCGAAGCGGGCGTGAGTGGGGGTGGTAGAGGAACCGCTCCCCGCCCCAGCTCGCCTGCGCTCCACCGCCGCCGCCTCCCCTGAGCGCGCCGCCGCGCGGCTTCTCCTCCCTCCCTCCCGGGCTTACCGGGCGAAACAGCTGTTTGGCGCGCAGCAAGCCTGGGAGGGACGGGGGAGAAGCGGAGCGGCAGCGGCATCGGTGCGCTCAAGGGAGCAGCCGGGAGCGGAGCGGAGGCGAGCGGGGGCACATTGCTAGGGGCGGCATGGCCGGCGCCGGGATGCCGCCCCTAGAAATGTGCCACCCCAAGCACCTGCTTGTTTTGCTGGTGCCTAGAGCCGGCCCTGCCCCCAGCTGGTGGTTCATGCACCACCCATGACTGAGATACAGACCCTGTGAATGCTGGATCCTGGGAAGTGACTGGGGCACCATCCTTGAGTGCTTCCTCAAAATGCCTGCTTCTGGCTTCCTTGGCCTCTGGAAGCCTTGGCCAGACTGGGCAGAGGAACGGGAGGATGAAAGGAGCTGCTGCTTAAACCCGTTGTCTCTGTCCTTCTTCCTGTAGGAGCTGGACCGGAGGACACCCCAGGCCCTCAACAGAGGTAGGGAACAGAATGGCTTCCTAGCCTGCTTAGGTGTGTGTAGGGCCACGGGACAGAATGCGGCACAGGAGTCTTTAAGTCCATGGAGCCGTGCATTGGTCAGTTCCGAGAAGAACCCTGGTCCCTCGAATGGGAGATCCTGCATCTCCTGGGAGAGCCTGGAGGACTGCACCCAAGAGCTGCGCCTCATGACCACCACAGAGGCCACAGAGTCCATAGCGTCCCAGGCCATCTAGAGGGTGCCTCTTGCCACTGTTTTGCCCTTGTCCACCAAGGTGGCGAACTCCTGTTCAAGGCCCTCCTTGAACTTTCTGGTGGAGTCCCACAGGTTGAATTGTACTTGCCTAGCAGGGTCTGATGGTTAGACACCTGAAATTGCAGGCTGGCTGTCGAAATAAATTTTCCTGACAAACAAGTCCAGCATCTTGGTGTCTTCATTTTTCGCTGTGCTACTGGCCTGTTCCTTTTGTTAACGACAGACATGACCAGGGACCCCGCAGGAGGATGGGTATACAGGTATTCAAATCCCTTTGTGTGGACATAGTCCTTCTTTTCTGCCTTCTTAGAGGTAGATGGAATGGAAGAGGGGGGGTCTGCCACACAGCAATTTTTTGGCCCCCTGGGTGGACGGGCAACATGACCTGGGCCAGGGTGGAGGAGGGTATGATATAAGAGGTCATTGGACTCCTCCACTAGCTTCTTGACCTCCAAGTTCAGCTTGGCAGCCCCCATTGTAAGCAGGCCCTGGTGCTCCTGGAAGTCATTGGGGAGGGCTGCTCGTTTGCCGGGGCCCACCACTGCTTCATCTGGAGATGAGGAAGATGACTGCACTGCAGGGGGAAGGGCGGCTTTCCCTTGCTTGTCTGGGGATGGCTCCTTGGGTATTGGTGTCACCACCATGTCGGATTCGGCACTGTGCTCCAACTGTGGTGCCAGCTGTGCTGGGGGCAGTTTGTCCGATGTGGCCTGGGAGGAACAGTGGAAGTATGAGACCGGCATAACAGAAACACCCCATGGGTTCCAGTACTGCTACTGAGGAGGCCACTGTCCCTGTCTCCATGCCACCACTGCAGAGCCGCACGGGTTTCGCAGGCCGGTGGCAATTCGCCTTTTATAGGTGAGGGGCTGAACTTCCCCTTTCACTCAGACCATTGCCCTTCCAGTGACTTGGGCGGTGCTGTAGATGCCTGAGTCTGCCGACTGACCCTCATCGGCAACAGGTAAGGAGAGGGGGAGGATCAGTGCCTGCCCAAAGAGCGGTATTGGGGAACCGGAGACTGGTGCTGCGACCGGGAATGATCCCACACCAGGAGGGATCGACGCCTGGGAGACCGCTTAGCAATAGTGATCTGCACCGTGGTGATCTCCGGTGGGAGACCTGACGGTGCAGTGGGTACAGGGATCGGCATTGTGATTTAGATGTCCCATGCCTTGTAGGTGGGGACCTTGGTGTCAGGGACTGGGATCTTCTAACCAAGGACTGAGGCTGCGGCGCTGAGGTCCTAGTTCATGGTGATGGGGATTGATGTCAGCGGTCCAGAGACAGGGCATGCTCTCTGCTTTAGAGGATGGGCCCATAACTAGCTTGCCCTTAGATGTCGGGGCCTTAGCTGGGTCCATTGCCTGGCTTGACATCTGCGGTGCTGGCCGGCCTATTTGGGCAAAGATGGCCCTATGAGGGTCTGGGATCCCCTGCTACTCCCAGGAGTTGGAGGTTTAACATCCCTTCCAACATTTTATCATAATTATAACTGGATATTCCTGGTTTCCATATAAATGTCCAATCTTTGTTTTAATGTTGCCAAGTTCTGGTCCTTAATGACTTCCTGTAACAATGTGTTCCAGTGTCTAATTGCGCATTGTGTGAAAAAGTATTTCCTTTCATCGGGTTTGATTTTGCCACCTTTTAATTTCATTAAATGTTCCTTTGTTCTCATGTTAGGAGTCAGAGAGAACATAAATTCCCAATTTATTTTCTCAAACCATTAATTGTTTTATATACTTCTATCACGTCCCCTCTCATTCATTTCCTTTCTAAAGAAAACAGCATTTTCGATCTCTCTTCCCTGTGATTTTTTCCATGACCTTGAGCATTCTTGTCACCCCTTTTTTAAATTCCTTTAGTTATGCAATCCCCTTTCGGAGACAGAGTGACCTGTACTACACACACAGCATTCTGGAGACTGCATCACTAAGTTATATAATGGCATGATCATATTTTCCATATTATTCTCTACCCCATTCCTTATGCAGCCTTACATCTTGTTGGTTTTTGACTGCAGCTGCACATTGAGCAGAAGTCTGAATTGACCTGTTTACAAAGACACTCAATTTCTTTCCTCAGAATCTTGCAAGGTATATGAATAGTTCAAATTTTTCCCTCCAGCGTGCATTACTTTGCATGTCAACACTGAACTTAACTTGCCATCATGCTGCTCCTAGTTGGCTTGTTCAGGTCTCTGAAATCCCTCAGTCCTCTTTAAATTCTGATTAATCTAATAACTTTGGGGTCAGCTGCAAATTTTGCTACCTTCTCTACTCACCTGCACACCGTTTTTGCAGATCTTTAATAAATATATAAATCCCAGATTGCTAGCTCAGGCTAGAGCAATAGGGCAATTCACTTGCATGCAAATATCAAAGAAATGCTAAAAACTCAGAGTGTGTTCAAGCCAATCCACTTGTTAGAACAGAGCAAAAGGAGATGTTGATTGTATTGTTTTCACCTACCTGCATTCTGTTGTCTGCTATCTCATTACATGTTTCAGAGTAGCAGCCGTGTTAGTCTGTGTCTGCAAAAATTTGTTAGCCTCTAAGGTGCCACGCTACCTCCGTCCCCCCTCCCAGAGCTGACCCAGTTCCCAGCTGGGGGGGGCGGGGCGGTGTAGGTAGGGAGCTGCAGGCAGAGAGAGCAGCAGGAGTCTGTCACTGTCAGACACAGATGGGGGGGCATTATGGGGGCAGACAAACAGATGGAGCTGGGGGCAGGAGAAAGGAGCAGCGATTGGTACTCCGGGGCTGGCATAAAATACACAGTACAGAGGGGGCTTCCTTGGGGGCGGGTATAGCAACACTCCCTTCCCCCACAGACCAGACCCGGGCTGCAGCTGGCTCTGTCCATCACTCCCTCCTGCCCCCCACACAACCCTCTGCCCCCCTGGAAGATCCCCACCAGCCCCTATGCCCCCATCACCCCTCTCCAGAGAGCCCCCCCTTTGTGCCTCCGGAGACCGCTCCCCTCCCCCCTGCCTCCCCTGCTCCCAAGCTCCCTACAATCACTTCCGTTGCCTTCCCCCTCCCCTCCCCAGCTCATTGACCAGGAGGCTCCCAGACTGTTGGCCACCAAGGCCAATGGGAGCTGCAGCTAAGGCAGGGGGCCTGTTTGCAGATGCAGACCAGCCTGGCTGTGCCCCCACAGCATGGGGCGGGGGAGCCACAGGTGAGCAAGCCCCAGTCATCATCATCATCGCAGGCCCAGCAATTCTCTGGGTATTTAACTTCACTGAGGCAAGTAATTTAATCTACTCTTCCTTTCCAGACAGTTTGTGGCTTTTCGTGTAAGAAAACTTACAATTTTTTTGCAAAGAAGTCCAGTTACAGTTTTTCACTTGAGAAGTATATTTTCTGGTTGTTCATAAGCTCATTTATTTTGTTAACTCAGTTTCATAGGGCATTTTAAAAGTCACTTGAATTGTAACTGTTTTTTTTCCATTGGTCCAAAAACACACGGAAGATGTGCAGATTTTTATTTCTGTGGGCCAAACCATGTAGAAATGTAAATGTCAGAGCTAGAAAAGCTCTGCAAGGGTATGGGTCCCTCAGGAAATTGTCCTCAAGTCATTCATTCTTCTGGGCATTCCATTCCATTGTTCCCTCTTACAATGATAGAGATCAGTGTCTCCACCCACAGGGGAGATGCAGAAGACTGGGCCAACCCTGCAGCCACTCTGCCTCTACCCTTGTTCTCTGTCTGCTCCCTCTACCAGCCCCTTTGGTCTTCCTGGGATTCCCCCTGCCAGTACTTCCTCTGGGTCTTCTTTCTCTGGAGCTTCTCATGAAGTAAAGGTGTTGTTACAGGTTCTTATCTCTGTAATGTATTTAATTTTGATGTATTTATTAAGTGTTAATTAATGCACTATGGGAGTCCCCCTTCAACCCTCTGTATAAATTGATCCTCTTCTTTCCATGTGTTTTGCCCATGGGGTTTGCTGCAGCCCTTGGGCAGCCAGCAATAACACCTGCGCCTTTGCAATGGGGTGAAGGAAGGGGACCATGAGATCCCTATTTATGTGATTTTCAAGAAGTGTTATCATTACCCAGGGTACCAAATGTGTTTAAATGATATAAGTGCCTTGTAAAATCCCAAAGCAAGCTCATTTTCATTTCTCATATAATAATCTCATATATAATATACAGACATTTTTCATTAATTCTGTGAGTTGATTTTATTAATTATTATTATTAATTAGGTTACTGGTTTTTTTCAGGGCGGAAAACAGCGTGCGAAATGTTTGCCTTTAAAAAAAAAAAATTCCCTGGATGCACACCCTAATGAAATGTGCTGTGCATGCCTATGATACCCTGTAATTAGCTAATCCTAGATCAAAGGTATATTTACTTGATGTTTAAACTTCATGAAAACTGAGGAAAGATTGTTTGGATTGTTGTAACTAAACATGTTGTGTATCTAGTTGGATTGTCCATCAATCAGGACTGGAGCTAACTTCAAAGCATGGATCATTGTGTTTGACAATGGGAAATCCACAGACCCAGTTTGCATTTAATCAGAGGAAAAGCCCATGCTGGAGCCACTTGTCAGATTGCCTCCCAGGGAAGACACCTATAAGAATGGATCCAGGGAGCAATCCGTATCTCTGGATTCTGACGGGGTGGAATACTGAGTGATTGAACAGAGATACCTAGAGCTATTCTAGGTAACCCTGAGAGACTTCTGGAACGCTAGCAGATTACAACATCTTTGTAGAGTTGCCAGGTATCTGGTTTTCAACCAGAATGCCTAGTTGAAACGGGAAAGGAGTACTTGTGGCACCTTAGAGACTGACCAATTTATCTGAGCATGAGCGGAAAGTCCAGTAGGTGGCGCAGTGGGGCTACGGCTGGCTCCACGTGGCTCCCAGAAGTAGCTGGCATGTCTGTCTCCTAGGTGCAGGGGCGGCCACAGGGGCTGTGCACTTTGCCCCCACCCCAAGCTCCTGCTCTGCAGCTCCCATTGGCGTTGCCTGCGGGTATGGGCAATGCACAGAGCCCCCTGGCCTATGCGCCCAGGAGCTGGACATGCCGGCCGCTTCTGGGAGCCGCCTGAGATAAGCACTGCCCGGCCAGAGCCCACATCCTGCACCCCCTCCCACACTCCAACCCCCTGCCCCAGCCCTGAGCCCCCTCCCACACCGTAACTCCCTCCCAAAGCCCACACCCCTCACTCACTCCAACCCCCTTGGCCCCAGCCTAGAGCCCCCTCTCACACCCCAAACCCAGCCCCACCCCAGAGCCCCCAGCCAAAGCTCTCACCCTCTCCCGCACCACATTCCCCTGTCCCAGCCCAGTGAAAGTGAGGGTGGAAGAGAGCAAGTGATGGAAAGAGGGGGGCATGGAGTGAACTAGGGGGCAGAGCCTCAGAAGGGGCAGGGCAGGGCCTGGGGGAAGGGTCGGGGCAGAGCAAGGGTGTTCAATTTTGTGCGATTAGAAAGTTGGCAACTCTACATCTCCGCTATCATTTTGGACTTACAAACTTTGACTCACACGTTAATGTATTTTTCCTGCTTTCACCTCTCAATAACTCATTTCTTTTTCTTACCCAAGAAACCTTTAATTAGTTTACTAGAGAAAATGGCTGTCAGCTTCATTTTTGGTGTGAGCTCCAGAGTATCCATTGACCTGGGGTAAGTGACCAACCCTTTAGGGTTGGGAGAAATCTAATGTAATGTGAGATGATTTTTGCTTTTAGTAAACTTTCATCACCAATTCCAGTTTGTCCAGGTGGTAAAGAGGGACTGGACAGCCTAAAGGGCCTGTCTGTGGCTCCATGGTAAGACTAATATAGTGATCCAGGAGCGCACATTACCAGCTTGGTGAAATCTAATTATAGAATGCACCATCAGTTTGGGGCGTCTGCCCTCTTTTTTAAACAGTCTGACCTGAGACTGGCACTTTCAGCTGTAAGCCATACCCGACAGCATGACACTCTAGTACTGAATCTTGAGGCACCATTCAGTTAATCTCTTGCCCAGATGAAAATTGACTGCTCAATCCTACTTTTTGGGGGGTCTCCTAGCAGTTTTTGGTCAGCAGTAATACTCTGCCTCACCCCATGACTACTTAGCTTCTTTAGTAGCCTCTTATGAGGGACTTTGGCAAAGACCTACTAGTTTACTGACACATTCCAAGAATTCAACAAATTAAGGAAGCATGATTTTCCTTTGCAGAAAATATTCCACCACCTTCACCACAAACAATTTGTTTAACTTCTACTGGGATCTTGAATGAGAGCCACCACTTATAGAAGGAATCTGTTGAATATTGTAATATGCCAAACATAATTTTATGTTTAGTCAACCTCAGATCACTGCATTTGTATCAGTATCACAGCAATGAGTGTACTGCATTTTAAAATGTTAATTCTGAAAATTGTCAAGCTGCTGAGAATCTCAAAAATAACGACAACTGCGATCAGTGTCTGTTGTTCCAAGTCATGGTCACATATTTGTAAAGATGCCCTATTTGACATGGAGTCAGAGCAATTGGAAATTGAAAATCCTCATGACTCAGTTCCAAAAGTACACTGTATGCTCAGCAGAGGGAGCCTATAAACCCTTGAACAGAGGTCTGAGGGCTTAAACAGAATTGTGAAAGACCTAACAAAGCTTGGTCATTGGGCAGCACAATAGCAGATTAAATTCAGTTTGAACAAATACTGAGTAATTAGTTTGGGGCTGGTGGAGATGCTGAGTGGGGGCTGAGGGGAGTTGCAGGGGCTAGGTTGAAACAATGGGCTAGAGGTTGCTCGCTGCGGGGGGTGCTTCTCTTTGCCCTATCCCTCAGTTCTGAGGTGGAGCTCCTTTAGGTTAGCCCAACAGCCTTCAGAAGCTCTGCTTATCTTGCCCCAGAGCTGAGCATGATGAGGGTGGAGGGAGAAAAGAGTGAGACCTCCACTGTAGTTCAGCTTGAAGATGGATCAACAGCAGACTGATGATGTGGAGAGAGGAAGTTGTTCCTCTCTTCTTGTCCCCTGACTCTCTTGAGTTTTAGTGACTATGGTAGGGATTCCAATCATCCAGGATTGTCCTGGAGTCTCTAGGAATTAAAGATTATGTCGTGTAATGAAACCTCCAGGAATAGGTCCAACCAAAATTGGCAACCCTAACTTCTGCCAGTTTTTTTTCTCACATGGTGGCAAGTTGTGATTGAGTGGGGTGTTCAAACTTCCTTTGAATACCCCAATGGTAAAACCCCCTTGTTTATATGACTACTAAGAATACCATCTGCAGTTACACTATCAAACCCTCTATCTTCTAGATGTAAATCAACCATTAACTGCTTGGGGCTGGGAAGAACTTTCTTCCATGTTATTGCAAAGTTGTAAATTATGGGAACAATCAAAAGCTGGAGTACTGTGTCCACTTCTGGGTACCACACTTTAGGAAAGATGTGGACAAACTGGAAAGAGTGCAGAGGAGATCCACAAAAATGATAAAAGGTTTAGAAAACCTGACCTATGAGGAAAGGTTAAAAAAGTATTTTAAAAAACTGGGCACGTTTTGTCCTGAGAAAGATGACTGAGGGGTTACCTGATAAGTTTTCAAATATGTTAAGGGTTGTTATAAAGAAGATGGGGATCAATTGTTCTCCATGTTCACTCTAATAGTTTGCACAATGCAAATATGTAGAAAAATATTTGTTAATGCGAGAATGATTTTTTTATAACAGGGTGTTAAACTGAGTTTTGCATGTTTAATTTTTTTTTTAAATTTAAATTTTGTAGTGTCTTTTGCTTGAGATAAGTGGTCTCATGCAGGAGACCTCCTCCAGGTCTATAGGGACCACATGGAATTCTGCAGAATTCCGTTTTATTTATTTATCTTTACAGTAAAAATACCCAATATGCCAATTCCATTAAAGGACCTGAACCTTTCTGCTAGGTGACTTCATTGCCAAGGTGACCTCTGACCTGACATACCCATGCTTAGGTAAGTGATATTGTCTAGAGAAAATACATTTCAATGCTTGAACATATTAAGTTGATGACCCTCTTTTATTCTTTTGCCACCACACTTTGGAATGGCATTCACGATATAACAGTTTTTGTAGTAATAACATAACTTAAGAATGGCTATACTGGGTCAGACTGAAGGTCCTTCTAGCCCAGTATCCTGTCTTCCGACATTAGCCACTGTCAGGTGCCCCAGAGAGAATGAACAGAACAGGTAATCATCAAGTGATCCATCCTGTCGCCCATTCCCAGCTTTTGTCAAACAGAGGCTAGGGACACCATCCCTGCCCATCCTGGCTAACAGACATTGATGGACCTATCCTCCATGAATGTATCTAGTTCTTTTTTGAACCCTGTAAAAGTCTTGACCTTCACAACATCCTATGGCAAGGAGTTCCACAGGTTGACTGTGCGTTGTGTGGAAAACAACAACTTCCTTTTGTTTGTTTTAAACCTGCAGCCTATTAATTTCATTTGATGACCCCTAGTTCTTGTGTTATGAGAAGGAGTAAATAACACTTCCTTGTTTACTTTCTCCACACTAGTCATGATGTTATAGACCTCTAGCATATGCCCCCCCTTAGTCGTCCCTTTTCCAAGCTGAAAAGTCCCAGTCTTATTAATCTCTCCTCATATGGCAGCTGTTGCATACCCCTAATCATTTTTGTTGCCCTTTTCTGAATTTTTTTCCAATTCCAATACATCTTTTTTGAGATGGGACGATCACATCTTCACTCAGTATTCAAGATGTGGGCATAGCATGGATTTATATAGAGGCAATGTAGAATTTTCTGTCTCATCTATCCCTGCCTGCGACTTAACTATCTTGAGCAAATTTGTATCATCTGCAAATTTTGCCACCTCACTGTTTACCCCTTTTGAAGTAATACTTCAAAATAGCTGCATATCAACCAGAATTTATGTTTGTACAGCTTCCAAAATCGAAATAAGCCTAGTTTAAACTAAAATAAGCATCCACATGACGTTTTGCATTGGTTTAACATCGCATATTAAGTTAAGCCATGACAACTTTCTTATATAGACAAACCCTTATTCTCCAGTGTCATCTATATGCTAGGCATTATACTTTAAATCATTTATCAGCACAGCAATAAATCATGGAAAGATAGTCAACAGTACTTAATGATGCTTTTATTTTACAGCATACAAACTAAGTATTCAACAGGAATTAAAGTGCTTAATTTTACAATACACCAGCTCCCATCTTTATGACCAAATATACATATGTTACAGAAAATATATACAATATCTGCAAATATTTTACATTCATATATTTCTTGACCAGAAAAATTGCCACTTATATTTGCACAACTTAAATTTTGCCTCTTTTTTGAAATTTTGCAATTCAGTGTAAAATCAGAGCAAAATTTACACCTCTTTGAAACATTAGGGTTGGGTTTTTTTTAATTAAAAAAATCCGTTTCTTCCAAATTAAACTGAAAACAGTGTTTTCATAATTGAGAGGTTCTAATGCACTGCATGTATAGCGGACATTACACAGTAGGGCTGATCCAACTCCCACTGAAGCAAACAGTCTAACTCCCATTAGCTTAAGTGGTAGCAGGAGATATCTTACTGTATGTAAAATATCCTTCTATTGCAAATTGTTCCCCATGTATAACAAACTTTCTCTCCTTCCTCTAAACATTATGGCACCTCTGTGTAAAAGAGGCTTTGACACAGTTCCCTACCCTTTCTTGAACATTGCCACTATAAATAGTTAATGAATCCACAAGGATAAACTATAAATTGAAGTAGGTTAGTATCACACATTGACAGAAACAACATGTTTTATTCATGGAAATCATCTGCTTTTACCATTTGGTCGAGAAATAAAAATCTACATTTATTTGGAGGGATGGGGATGACAATGCCATGAATAAATGTGAGAATAATTTAATGAAGAGGCAGTACGAAAACCACGTTGAATATTTAGCTGAATACTTAGACTGAATATCAGCTTGTAAATCAGTTGGAAACAGTAAACAGGCAACTAAAGTAGATCTACTTATGTATTGATTTTTATCCCCTTAAGGTATATACAATTTTGTCAAAAGACTACTTATATTTTTAAATCACAGTGTACTTTTGATTGTAAAATGCTGTCTGAATCAGATCAGTCTATTATAATTGTCTTAAAAATATATGTTAATTAAGCCTCCCTATTGTTTTATAAAAAGGAGAGAGGACTAAAAAAAGCAATCTGATTGGCATATGTAAATTTCCATCCAAAGAATATATTCCGCTACAGTCCAATTGGTCAGAACCATATTGGTAAGTTAACTGCCTCTTACCAAGATGGCCATGAAGTAGATAACAGCTGGGATAAAACAAGGTCTCCTTTTTATAGTTCATTTTAAGCTCACCACAAACAGTACACTATAGAGTTAGACCCATACACACCTTGCCAATTTTTTTTTTTTTTTTTTAAGGATTCTGCACATACAATTGTTGGTATTGCCCACCCCAATTCTTTATTATTTGAATTATCTGCCTGAAAACAAATCATTTGTTCTCAAGGACTTCCACCTACTTGTTCTCACCTACGCCATTGTTAGTTGTTTTGGAGATTGCAATAGTGTGATAGAGGGTTATGAACTTGATCCAGCTCCCACTGAAATCAATTTTAAGTTGGCTCTGGTCCTATGAGTCCAGGTGAATGGCAGTAGCAGCAGCACATCTAAAGATCCCGGTTGTCATGCGCATGCCTTCAGAGAATATAAGCCAGACATAGAGCTAATGTAAAACATCAGAGCTGTTTAGGCACCATTGGAGCTATGCCAATTGACATCAGCTCAGGATCTGTCCCTACATGCTTTCATGGATGGGTCTCAAATTCATTATTTAGAATTATTTCCACAGTTAACATTTTTAAAACTTCCTGTAAGAAAACAGGTGTTCTTAGAACTAGAACTCATTAAAAAAAAAGTGAAAAAATGGCCACTTTTTTTGGAATTCCATGTTTTCCTTTTGAAATTAAAAGTTTGACCAACTACAGCCATAGTAAAAATGGGGAAAAGATTTAAAGTTTTTGAAGTTTTCCCCATCTTTTCAAGTTTCAAAGTTTTGACCACTCTACTTAGACCCTGTTTGAATCCTTGTCTGTAACCTCTTCTAAAACCTATACAGGCTTGGGGTATGTGTTCTGTATTTAGTTTCTCTGCCTCAATTTACCCCATATATTAAAATGGAAGGAATAATACACCTCTAACCCCACAAGGGTATTATGAGGCTTATTAAAGGTTAGTAAAGAGCTTTGAGATCCTCTTTGTAAAAAGCTGCAATTATATGATGTGCACACATACTTTACATATTTTCAACATTCCACTCCAATGGGAAGAGAATGTTTTCCTTTTTCAGTGCTTGCTTTTTGCAAAAAATATTTTCCTGTTGAACTGGGGTATTTAAATACAAAAAATACTCCTGTCAAAGTCAATAGAGTTGAAGCTGCAAGATGCTACAGGCTTTAACAGCCTTTAATCGTTCAAGTGTAATTACATGAAGCCATAATAAAATAGATAGGAACAGTAGTACAGAAATGTTTAAGACATATTAAAAATAATGCAAAGGGTTACCCAAATGAGATTCTGTGCTTGCAGTCATCAGGAAAAATATGTTGAAAAAATAATGTAAATTTTACCATTATTTGCCAAATAAATGTGACTAAAGCTTTTTGATTAGCCATAGTTCTGGTGGAATACAGAAAAAACCCCTTAAATCTGACAAAAACAGTAAGTAGTCAAATATCTGATAAGCTCTAAATTGCACAAAAATATCCTCCATCACCTAAAACATTTTAAAATGAGCACTTCGAATATATAGGGGTCACAAAGCTTAAATACTGTAGCTAAGGCATTCAAATACATAATAAATGAATGCCCATTTGTCACTTACACATATGTAGCATCTCTTCATGCTACTAAAATTAAACATTTGTCAATGTTTTCTTTAGGGAACTTGGTTTAAAAAACTCACTCAGGGCTGAAATTTGGACACAATCTAAACTGTTGGGTTGGAAAGACAATTTTTTTCCTCCATAATTCAGATGTTCTAACGTCATGGGAATTAAAGCATAGCAGTTACCACTTTCAGTTTATGTCTTTGCAGTCAGAACATATACTTTAAAATTAAACAGAAGCTTTCGCATTCGGGTATGTGGATTAGCCTGTGAGGTACTGGGTAAAAATACTTGGAAGAGTTGTCACTGGGTCCAGAAAAGCAACCTCTCTCCTTCACTGTCTATATCTTTTTGTCCAGAATGGTTGGCCCGTGTTTATACTTGTAGAATGCACAAAACAATCAAATAATTCTTGCTTTTCAGAATCTCCCATTATGTGCTGACTGAGAAGGGAATAGGCTTTGAGCAGACAGTTTTATGATAATAAAATGAAATAAATTATTGGGTCAAAAACCTAATTACAGATTTACACAAACTTTAATGGCTCAAAATGAGCTAATATGGACCAGGAATGAGAAAGGGACCAGGTACTGGAACACCTGACTTCTGATTCTGGCTTAATCCCTAATTCAGAGTCTGATTTTGGAAGAAGTCATTTAGGACTTGGTCTTTCAGAGGTGCTGACTCCAACAACTCCAACTGAAGCGGTTGCAGGTACTTAGCCTCTCTCAAAACAGTCAGACCCTAATCTCTTTGCTTCTCAGTTTTCCCTATCTAGGAAAATGGGGAAAATATTGCCTACTTATGTGCCTCACAAGGAAGACTGAGTTAATGTTTGGGAAGTGCTTTGAAAATATGAAGCACTTTATTAGTGCTATATATTATTATTTCCAGTCCAGATCATCCCTTCCTGTGGGAGGGGATAAAGGAGAATAAACCTGAGGTTTTCCTTACATGATTCTTTTCTATTGGGTGGGTGAGGGAGTTGTCCATTCATGGAACAGGTCCTGAAACCTCATGTAGATTCTGCATGATCCATGACTTCCAGGGTATTGGCAATGATATTCCCACTCAAGATGCACTGACAAGGCTCTCAGAAATCAGCAGTTGCCTTGGGAACTCCTTTTGAAGGCAGATCTCCACTGAGGAGAATGGTCATGGAAAGATATAATACTGACCCCCAGGTACTTCTTTCTGGCCAGAGCTCAGCCTATGTGTTTCTATGCCCTAAGCCTGGATGTCCCCAGGAGACAGTACCATTTGGGGAAAGAAGGCAATGCTACTACAGAGGAGGCCAAGTCACGCTGCACTTTCTGAGTGAGATGAGCAGATCCATGCGTTAGTTTGCCCCTGTACACCAGCATGAATCTAAGGGTATGAGAGGGCCCAACTTTAAGGGACATACTATGAACTGTAGAAGTGGTTTGAATTTTTTTACACTGCCAAAGGATTTTTTTTTAAATAAAATAAGTTGTACACTATATACTGCATTAAAATAAAGTAGTGAACAGAATTACATGCAGAGCAGTCTAAACTAAGTGAAGACCAAGGGACAAACACTGCAATGACATACATCCTGGGCAACTTTACGAGGCCAGATTCTGATTTTGCTTGGGTAAAAATCTGGACTAACTCCACTGAAATCAGAGGGTTACACCAGATTTACACTAGTACAACTGAGATGAGAATCTGGCCCACTGAGTTCAGTGAGGGTGCATAAGAGTTAGCACAGAATTTGCTGTGACTGCCTTACACTCACCCTGGTCTCCCTAAGTATTGGGCAATACAGACAGATTTGGGATGCACAGAAGTAAATGACATTAAGTGAATGACTATACACAAGTACAACAGCTGACTGAAAGATAATCTTTCACCCTCAATGATAAAAAAAAGTAAGGTCTGTCAGAGTGACAAAATAAATTTGGGGGGTAAAGTAAATCTTGATTCAAGTTACTGATTTTTATCTAATTGTAAAGATGGATCCAGAATTTTGATTGCATCTATCCCCCAGAGTTTTTGAGAAGACTATCTAAATCTGAATTTTGTGACTTGGGACCATCTTAACTAATTGCTGTATTTTAGAAAATAAAAGATTTCATTTGGTTTTTTTTAAGTCAGAAATTGATTAACTTGTTCTATTAGTGAGCCAGTCATTGCATATGCACTATAAAGACTTATAGTCCATCTAAAATGTTACAGAGAAATCCTCTTATAGCAGAGTCATTTGTCCCTACATAAAAGACTATTAGAAATGAAGATTCATCACGGGCCCAATAGTCAAAGCCTGACTCAGACAGGTAAGTCTTTATTCCCAAGAGCCCTAGTGAACTCAATAGGAGTAAGGACTACTCATGCAAGTCAAGAATTGCAGCATCAGACTTTATATCTGAGTTCATTCAAAAAGGCTCTAACATACAGTATGATGTATAATCCTTGCAGATAGTTTTTAGTTATCACTAGCTGATGCAATATGTGTATTTGTGAAAGTTAAAACACTTTAAACACGTACAAGTGTTCCAATGACCATAAAGGCAAAAAAAATATGATCCCAGAAGATCATTTAAGATCAGGATGTTAATTGCTAAAGCACATACTGTATTTTAGAAAGGTAGCACCGGCACCTTAAAGATAACAGGCACAGAACCAAAAAAAAGAGAGAAGACTACTCTTTTTTAAAAACACAGCTGGAATTCACAAATCCATTACATGCCACTTAAATTACTGCTATTTTTTAAAAATTCATAATGTATAAAAATAAGATCAGTAGGTGTAAATTAGTTAAATCACTAAAGAGTGATTTTTTTCAATTCAGAACCCTCTGCTTAATTTGCAAGAGAAGACATGCTTTATTTTAAATAAATTATAGACTAATAAGAACCTATGTACTGTCATGAAGCAAAATCAAGTACAATTTTTTCTAACACTGTACATATATTGTACTTTTATTTTAGCAATGAACTTCTAAACTGAAACAATTAGATTCTTTTCCTGATAAACTGACAAAAGCCAATTATTATAAAAGCAATTTGCATTAAAAAAGTGAATATAACATATGTACAGCATTGTGTAAGTAATTCTATAAACTAGATACAATAAACCAAACTGTCCCAGTATATTTCACTACAGATCTATTTTGGCAATGTGGAGGTATATCTTTTATACTGATAAAGTCCTAACATGTAAAGGATACATCAAATATCCACATTCTTTATTAAAGTAGCAAACTTTAACACAATAGCAAGTGAATCATACAATGCAATTTACTTTGAGACAAACAAGAAGTACACTAAAGTTAATAGGTTTTGTTCTTTTAATGGCATTTATGTTTTTTTAAAAAAAAATTCTGTGGAATGGGTCTGTACATTAACTTCATTGACAGAACATAAATATAAGAAAGTGATCTCTAAATAGATCAGTATCTTTTCAACATAAAGTGCTAAGAGATGCATGTAGTCATTAGGAGAATTTGCTTCTTTTGCTTGAACAAAGAAAAATTAACCAAGAATCTGACTGGATTATTTTAAAACAGAACGTGGTCTTGAGCTTCAGCATTCGGATTTTTTAAGAAGATTCAGGCTGCTCCTCTAAACTCATCTGCAATTCATTTTGACATTCCGGTGTCTCACCTTTGACAGCTAAATGGATGACTTTCAACCATTTTTGTTTCAGTTCCTCGCTGTCTGCTGCAAAGCTGTGTACAGATTTGGACTGGGTCAGTTTAAAGCTATGCGGGAGGTCAGCACTTCTTGGAGTGTCATCTACTGCATAGCCCAGTAGTGGAATTGTAGCCAAAGCTTTAACATCCTAGGAAAAAGAAATAAATCCTGATAAAAACCTGCTGTGGTTCACAATACAGGCTGAAAACAACTCCTTGACTATTCCCAGACCTGAAGAAGGGCTCTGTGTAAGCTCAAAAGTTTGTCTCTCTCACTGACAGAAGTTGGTCCAATAAAAAACGATACCTCACCCACCTTCTCTATACATCCTGGGACTGACACTGCTACAACACCACTGCCTACACAGATTTCCCCTTATTCTCACGTTACATCTTTTTCCCCAGATGCCACAATGGGGCAAAGGAGTGAGGGGGGTGGGAGGGATTTTCTATTTGTTTTCACTCTGTTTCCTCGCTACATACCTGTGGAGCACCATACATGTATAGCACGAGAGCTTCATGTTTAGGAATAACACACCAAGCTTTCTGCCAAGGCTTTGATTTTTCCATATATTGAAGAAAGCTACATATGACACTGTTTCCAGAGACTTCAGCTGATTCAATCTGTGGGGAGATAGTACAAAGTGTCAGAAGGAAAATATTTTCCTTAAGAAAAACTCAAGTTTTCATGATGTTGACAAGAATGCATAAAACAGAACAATTAAATACAACACCATTAATAACAATCTGTGGAAGTTTCTCAGAGATGTTCTGAAGTGCTAATGAGGAGCCAAATCCTGACAAACGTCTGCTGAAGATCATGAGAGTTTGCCTGATTAAAAACTGAATAAGGGCCTGAGGGTGTATGAAAAATAAAAATGTATCGAGATATATATTCAACCTCCCACCCTTAAATATGCCCAATCTGTCTTGCTCCCTCCAGAATTTTTAAAGTGCATGGCAGAATCACCCTTAACTCTTAATCTACCTCCACCAATGTTTGGTTGCTAGATTCTTTAATATCTGAAACAATCTTTCTGATTTCTAGCATGTCTACCATGAAGGCATCCAAATGTTACCAGCAACCCATCACAATTATGCTCCTCTTTTGGCATTCAAAATTTTATGAAAGCATCCAACAGAAATGTATTTTCAAAGGTCATATTGGAATGCAACCATTTTTCAGTCAATTTTTCAGACAATCAATCTTAGGTCAATTTCTCTTGATGTTCACCCCAATAGAAATCTATCTCACCATGACATGTTTTTGCTAATATTGAGAGATTTACTGCTACATAAATTGATCAAAACTAAGTCTTGTTACGGGTATTTTGAATGTCATCAGAAATATCTGAAATTCTCTTCATTCTGGCCACAAATTTCAAAGATATAGCATATTTTGGGGGTTTTTTGAACTAGCATACTGAAGATATATATGGTGAAGTCCAGTAAAAAAAAATTATTCAACTTTGAGGATACATATTCAATCTGATTGGCTCAGAGATAAAGAGTAACTTTCACTGAGTTCCATTGCAGCCAGCTACGATGATTTACCTAATTGGCGTACGCAATCCGATTGGGTGGCCTTGCTCCAAACTTCAATATTGTTTATTTGTGAAGTGGTAAAAAAACAAAACAAAACAAAACAACAGAATTTTACTGGCTCATAGGACTTTTCAGCTAGTGATGAGCCAACAGATTCTTATTGTATGTAGCAATAGATGCCCATGCAGGAATTTTACAGATTCAAGTATTTCATTCTTTAAACAGCGTACCTCCAAGATGCCTTTCTTTTTCTTTTCTTCACTGTCTGTGCAACCCATTATAATCTGATAGCAGTCCTTACAAACTTTGTTCAATTTATTGCCATCGTATTCAAGATGAGCTTTATAATCAGAACATTTCCAGCAAACCACCTTAGGAAAAAGAAATAATAGATTAAGCAAGAAAAATTACCAGCAAAATCTAATGATCAATTTAAAAACTCCTAAAATGTAGATCAAGTGAGGTGTAAGTGCTGTCTTCTGACACTGGCAATGCTATCTATCATACCAATTGTAATTTAAAAGAAAAACTTAATTTTTAATTATATTTCACTATTTCTTGAATAAGTGAGTGCTTTTTACCTTTCAAATTGCTGGACTGAATAAAATGCGTACTAGGATTCTTTTAACTGTTCTACAATTTAGGTCCTGATTCAGGAAATCACCCACATTCAGGATGGGTGCTTACACAATGAGCTTGACCTTAAGCACATGTTTAAATCTCACTGAAGTCAATCAGTGCTTTCGAATGTATATCTTCACATCAATATTAAGGACAACTTGAGTATAAGATAAATTCTCCTGCAGAAACGCCCCCAGTCAGTTTAGTCTTGTGGTCCTTTTTCTGCAGGAAACACTCAAGAGGTACGCTTACTATTTCATTCTCTATATCAGTGGTTCTCAACCCATTTACCATTATAGGTGGCACATGCAGCTCTCTCTGTTGCGTGGGGCCACATCCACACAATATATATACTACCTGTATCGCCCAGCATGGGCTGCAGCTGTGTGCTGATTTGGTCACGGGTTGAGAACCACTGATCTATACACTCCAATACATATAAAATGACACCATGTTTTTGTAAAAGAAATTGTTGCTTTTGTCGGAAACAAACATCTTTTAACTTTGTTACGAAATCTAAGCATACAGCTTCATAGTTTGTTATGAAACAACAACGACGAACACATACCAAGGGAAGAACTGAAACAGTTCCATGTTGTACCCCGACAGTGAACTTTTTTCTTTTAAATAGACTAAAACAAGAAAGCTAGACTCCTAAAAGGTGTAGGAGGAAAGTCTTTTATTGTAAACATTTTTCAGCAGCAAATATTCCTCTGAGGAGAAAAAGAAGCCCAGCATGAAAAACAGAAGAGAGTGAAAATAAATTTTTTTTAGTGGTTGTAGTAGCTAACTGGAATAGTACATAAGCGGTACTATGTATTCTGCACTCTGATATACCACCAAAACAAATGTTTTTCGTTGGGCCCAACCCATACTAATCTAGATCATAAGGTCTTCAACCAAAACCCCTAATGAAAAGTAAGTGAGCAATATCAAGTATCATTTCTAGAAAAGACTTCTGGCAGCAACCTGAATTAGCCTTTAAAAATATATTTATATCCCCATGAAACAACATTTTAAAATGAAATGGAAGGACATGCATTAGAGAGAATACAAAAAGAAGTCAATTAAGAATTTCCTGAATCACCAATCATGCGGAAGGAAAAGGAATTATCATAAGTTTAACTGGGCACCTCTAAATTGGAGGAAGCAACCCAAAAACTACTAAAAGAGTTAGTGCTAATCAGAAAGAGCTAATGACAATGCCTGAAGCATAGTGCAAAGCACAAAAGCAAAGTTATGAATGCAGTAAAGGCATGTAAATGTACATTATGCAAAATCACCCAGGATAAACTCTGAGACTAAGATTAAAATCAGGCGTTGCACCATCACTTACTGGAGAAAGAAATAACTTACTGGGAGATGAGGGAAGAAGCATGGTAGTTTTGCTCTATTTATAGTGCATCCCAAGGTGAGTGCATAGGTCATAGTTGATCTCGTCTGGACTGATATTTCAGGCATTTTGCATATCTTACACATTTAGATACCTAGCTCTGCTAAGAACAATTTACAAGAAATTCTTTCCAGCTTCTGCTCCGTTTTTTGGCTCACCTAATAGAGCTGCTACTTACAAACCAAAGGTCACAGCTGAAGTCTCTGCTGCAGTAACATGAACAACAACCAGCTACCAGATGGGGACTCTAAACAACTGTTTAGATCTGTTCTAGAGTCTGGTCACCCAGCTAGCAGATGTAGCTTTGCACTTACATGTCCACATGCTCGACAATGATGCCTTCTCCTTGTCAGTGCATTGAAGGGCTCTTTGCATTTCATGCACATTGTTACTTCATTATCTCGGATCCATCTTGGTGCTCTCTTCCCAAGCTCAGCCTTCTGAAGAGGGAAAAGAAGGACAATTGTGCAGTATTTTTAGTAGAGAAAATAATTATTCTCTTCCTCTGGAAAGGAAATGGCAAAGCACAGCTCAAGCTATGTTTTGAAATCTACGCAAGAGATAGCTAACAAAGAATCCAGTCAAAGATTGTAACACATTGCCGAAAGGACACTCCATCATTCATTTTAGAAAGAACAGGATTGTTTATAAGGCATGGTCTGGCTCATAAAGGGAAATGGTTGACCAGCAAAATGATTACTTTGTAATTCCATTTCTAGAAGAATCCTAAGCCTGAATATGCAGCATCTGACACCCTCCAGCAATATGCCATTTGTAACTGGAAAAGGACAAAAAGGGCACCAGTTGTACAAAGCTACAGTAACTCAACTTACAGAAACTTCAATGGGCATGTCCTCATATTCTTTTGCAATGGCATTTCTGAAGGTTTCATTCCTCTGATGAAAAGCTTCTATGGTATTCTGAAGAGCCTATTATAAATACAATGGATAAAGGTCTCAAACATACAAATTTAATAGACTCTTTGAAATTAGACTACTTAATGACCAACAACAAAACTACCAGAAATGTGAATTAATTACGATCAGCATTTGATTTCATCAGAAGTTAATATTTCAACTTAAATACCACAGGCACAGCCCAAAAATAAAGGTTTTTTTTTTTAATTAAGGAAAGTCAAAATGTAGATGTGTTTACCTTTATCCATTCTTCCTTATCTTGTTCAGAACTAAAACAAACATTGACATATTAGTATAAAACTAGCTTAGGAAACATTAGCTCATGGTAGTTGGTGAATGAAGCTGTAACTTACAAAAGAAGCAGAGACTTTGAAATGATTCCAACATTTATAAAAACAGTGTTCATGAAACTGTCCAGTTAAAAATGGATCAGAATCGTGGTTTGAAGTCTGGTAAGTTTAATGGACTAGAATTAAGTTCTACGTGAAAGATCATCTTAAATGCACTCTGTAAACATATATAATAATGGCATTTCCAGCATTAAGCTTTCTTAAAGCACAATGTATAAAAGAAACAGCACACACATTTCAGTGTGAATTTAAGATAGCTGTAAATGAACCAAAATGGGAGAAACCGCATCAGTATATATCAACTTTTCCCTGCAGCTCCCTTCCTCAAATTAAAGTTAAGTAAACAAGAGCAGAAATAAAAAGGGTTGACATAATAGGGTGATACTATCTAATAGAAACAAAGGAAAGTTTTGTTTTAACACCATAAACCAGGCATCCGTATGTTCCCTTTTATTCACTGGCGTAGGTGGTCTTTCGAAGACAACAGGGCCAAGCATTTTCCACCCAGAATCTTGTACATTAATTGTTTTCAAAGCATCTCAATAAGGCCTCTAAATTCAAATCCTATGAAAACATGCCTTGTACCCCAAGTAAATACACTACCGTAATCTGGTGATGGGGTAAATACAAACCCAATTTCCTATGAATTTTGAATCAGGAAAAAAAAGACTTGAAATAGTGTAACCCACACACCACCTGGGTGTGGTGTTCTGTCCCATCTAGTGGCACCGAGACCAATTAAAGAGACAGATGAAATGAGTCTGCTCTACAGCCTTAGCTAACAGCCAACTGGCTTTTAGCTTATGCAGTAGGGGCTCATTCACTAAATTCCAGAGGTCCCACCAGGGTCTGTCGGCATTACAATAGCACCACAGTATTTTTTGTTCTGCTACTCATTTAACACTTCCTCCCCTCACTTTGATGAGGTAAGGTGCATACAAAAAGAATTCTCACTCACACTCACACAATCCTTTTGATTTTTCCTACTGCTGGATGGGATGTGCAGGTGAGATCACATACCCATCTATGGTGAGAATGCCTCCAGTGTCACTTATGTATTTTGTAATATTACTGCAACTAGCAATAAAACTAGAATCCAAAAATAGAAGGACAGAGTCCTGTTCCTCATTCTTTACCATCTGTAAATATTGGAAAAATGAATCTTCTAATTAGATAAAATAATTCTCCCTAATCCAACAACTCAACTAACTTTTAAAAGTAGTATGTAATCCCCATATCAGACAAGCAATCCCTCCATGTAGGAAGTGATCTACTATCTATTTAAAAAAAAAAGTGACAAACACTAAAATGCACTCAAGCAGTAATTTGAAAATAAATATATAAAATTATCTGGAAAAGGGAATTCCTGGGGCAAACTAAACATTTCATCAGAGCTATGACAATTTATAGGATGAGATTTATGCATAGGATACATTAAGAATAAAGTATGCATCAACTAAGATTATTTTAGTCTCACTGATCTAGTTTTAGGGTGGCATTTTTGTACATAATACTTCACAATTTTGAATGAACTTTATGAAACACAGCCTAAAATGTTCACAAAAACTAGACAAGTTTCCCCCCTAAACTAAATAACTTTAGTGCTAATGAAAGTACTAACCACCCTGGAAGTTGAACAAAATAAAAATAGTTGATAACTGCATTTTGTTCACAGTCACAAAATGCTTTGCACATGTGAAATGCAGCTGCCTCCAGGTGGAACACAGTCAACACATTGTATGGTGTTACTTCTGCCACCACACAACAATTTCTGACCAGTAGGATATGTAATAAAAAATAATCTATTATTGAATCAAAACATTAAAAGACAAATTTACCTTCATGGAAGAGTCCTAATACAATTTAATACAAAATAACTTTTCTATGGGTTTTGAATCATCCTATAGAATTGACAATTGTATCCCTGCCATCAAATTATACTGGACAGTTAAAAATCTTACAAGATTATAATTTTCAATTACATTTTAAAGCTTTTAAAAGGTAATTTATACAGATCGGTTACATTTTTAGAGAGAGCAGTGTTATAATTCCTCTTAAATTATAGAGGATTTTTCCATAAAGCTAAAAAGGCAGAGGACTGTGAAGCCTTTGTTTATTCACAGAACATATACAACGTGCACAAAAAAGACCACAAAAACTTTTCTACAGTGCCTGACAGTATGCTTCTATCATGAACTGCAAACACCACTGTTCAGGATGAAAGGTCACTTCTGCACGTGGGTTTAATCCTTGGTCTTTCTGCAGAGGCTGTCAACAAGGGTTAAATGTGGCAGTGATTTCTGAAAAGAGGAATCTTATCCACTAAAACAGAACTAGGCAACCAATTTATTCAAAATGGCCGAACAGCAGTGAGGACAATTTCTAGGTCCACCAACCTGGGCCATTTTTCAAATTAAAGGTTTACAAATAAAAGGCTCACAAATAAAAGGCTCCCTATCACCTTATCAGTTCTTCAAAATCAACCAGTCCCACAATTCTCCTCTATTTTTATATATTTTTTTAATGCTTCGAAAGTAGACCACACCTCTTACCTGGCCTGCAACTCCAGTGTTCGCTCTTTTCCAGACACCTGGAAAGTGCATGGATACTCTTCATTGTGTGTTTCTACAATCTTCATACCATCAATACCAACCCTTGTTCGCACGGAGTACTTGGATCCCACCAAACTGAATTTGGGTACACAATACAGCAACATGTTGTTGAACTATTAGAAAAAAGAAAAGAAAAAGGACACATCAATAACAAAGAAAGGCAAGTATAATGTATTAAGAGATGAATCGCATTTATCACCTTACAAAAACAACTTGAGGGAGACTGTGATTAGGCTTGTTAATGTCAGACAAAATAAAAATGGAAAGAACTGATACTATGGATAGGATTTAGAAATAAAATTAAAAGCCAACTAATTGATACATTTAAAAGCCAGCTACTGCATATGTACAGTAATTTTCATAATGTTTATAATCAAATACACTGAGTGGATGTGATGTTTAGCAACACTGTAAGCCTTTTGCTAAGAGTTTTCCAAGCCGATTTCAATATACTGAACAACTGCGTAAATAGATTTTTTTAAAAAAATCTTTATACTATAAGAGCAGCAAATTGACTCTGAAGGAATTTCCAGTCTATTGTGTCAACTCATATAATGGTAGATTTCTGTTTTTTCTTCACAGTACTTTTTTTTTTTTTAAATCAAAGTTACATTGAGAATATGTAAATCCACAAAAGGAAGGGAAAAATTATATGAGGCCAAGGTGGACAAGCTGAGGACATCGACCTTCTTTGTAAAGTGCTTTGGTTTCTACTGAAGAAAAGCACTATATAAGAGCTAGGTATTATTAGTATCGTTTATTATTTGTAGCTTTTAAATAATCATTGTTTAACAGCCTAGAATTTCAGCCTAGGAGGGTATCCACTACTATGAGTTTGTGCTTTTGAAGATTTAAAATCAGATCCATAATGGTTAACAGATTTTTCTTATTATTAAAACCAGAAACTCATATTTTTAAATGCTGTTTCATAGAAGCATAGTCTAGCACATTAAGATGACTTAAGGCCTTTTTAATATTTCTTAGTGCTTCAGAAGTCCTGTTGACTAGGGGCTTGCTTATCTCTGGAGCACACTTTAAAACCACTCTCAAGAAAAGCATCATTATGGATTTCATACAATGGCTGGTGAAGGATTCAATATGATTCCTTTGATGGTCTAAGCCACATTCATGTCAACTGAAGTCTATATCACAGATATGGCACATCTGAACTTTTTATGTCCCTCATTTTAATATCATGTCTAGCCACATTCAGAGACTTTTACTAATAATTTATTCCTCTGCTAGAAACACGGGTGAGCAGAAATCCGTCCCTCAGAAACTACATACTTTACTAGCTAGAGAGCATGAAGCATCCAGTGGCCCATACAGCAAATGGCAAAAATCAGGGCTTGAATTTGCCATTTTAATATATTGGCAGCAATGAGTTATATCAAATATTCCACAATGGAATTAATGAAGAATCACTGATGGAATCCAACAGTGCTAAAATAAAGATAGCACTGAGTATGTGAACCAAGGAAATGTGATTAGGTAAAGCAATGAGAGCTTTTGAAAAGAGGGTATGAAGTTTCCAGGGGTACTAGTTTCTTACAAGGCTATGTGACTCATTTGGTCACATCACACTCAAGGATTTTGAAGGACATCTAATAATTACTATACCTGTAACACACATGCATGTTCAATCAGACCACTTGATTAGCTAAATCTACTGCTATAAAATACTATTCTAATAATATCTAATTAGAATAGAATCTTAAATACTTTTGTTTCCAAAATGTAAGCACCCCAAATACAGTAGTAGATTCTATCAATAGAAATGACTAGCCTCCATGGTAGCTATAGCAACTAAGACCGACCAATATTGCATTTATTCTTAGATATGTTACTGGACCCTGGTTTAATTCTATTTGAAACATTCTTTTCTAAATGATTTTTGTCATTTTTCAGCAAGCGTTGTGGGTAAAATCTCGGCTCCAGGTGAAGTTAATGGCAAAATTTCCCCATTGACTTAAATGGAGAGAAGATTTCACCCTTGCTTTCAGGCAGCTCCATGAAATTTGAAACAAGCCTAACATCAGTCACACAAACACAGGTTTTGATACTTACTAAGAAAAGGTATCGTTCTTGGGCGGATGTATTACGAGCAGCAAGTTTAAGGATCTGTCCTTCTTTTATCAGCTCATTTGAGGGGTTGACAATATCTTCCTCTTCTCCCAACATCTCATACACCTCCAACAACTTCTTTAGATTCTCCTTTTCAATTAAAATAAAACTACATTTATGAATAAGTGATTTTGCCAATGTAAAATGGTTTACCTGAAGCTTATGTAAGAGTCTGAAAAACGCTAGTTTAAAAGAATTTATATATATATAAATTGCCAGAACCAGATTGTATTTGGGCATAAACTGTTTCTAGTAATCTAATTTATCTAACCAGTATTTTAGAATGTACTTATATAGAGTGCTATTTCATGTCCAAAATATTTTACAAATATTTAATGGTTTATGGACCACAACATCCCTGCGAGGGAGATAAGTATTTTCTCCATTTTACAGGTGCAGAAACAAAAACACAGAAAAGTTAAGTGACCAGTATAACCTCTTACTGGCAGCCAGGAATAATACAGAGAAATCCCAATTCCCACTCCCGAGTTTTAGTTACAATATCATATTTTATCAAGCATTCCAGCTGACAGTAAAAAGGACAATATAAATAGCAACATTTTGGAGCAAAGAAACCAAAGTTTACAAGTTTCACTGTTTGAAAAATCTGCATTTCATATACCTGGTAAAATTCACAGAATTTCCTAGCTGTACATGCTACTTAATACACAAGACTAAAACCAGAGGATTAAAAAGGGGAAAACCCCACAAAAGCCACTTACCATTTTTCGTATAGCACTATTGGAGTGACTGGCTGCTGTGGAAATAATTTCCAGGGATTCTAGATGGCACCGAAAATGAAAAACAAATGAAAATACATTGTTATTTACTATAGTACACACACTACTAGGTCGAATGGCATAGTTGTAAATTTCATACGAACGTCAACCTTCTCAAGCCCCAAAATTGTCAATAAAGTAAGGTACAAGTGTTTTGTCCAACAGGGTACTTTTGCCTTAATTGAATGTAAAATATAATAAAAATTAGAGCTAACAGATTAGATGCTTGAAAAGCTTAGCAGGAATCCTTGCCAGTTTTAATCAATTATTGTAGGGTGTTTGTGGCATGAATTTCAAAATTCATGAACTTGAGTACTTGTACCCAAAATATGATTCTGAGAATCATGGCTCCTTCAATCAGGGAGCAGAAACATGCAGTGTGATCTACAGAGCCAACCAAAACAGCTCCAATTTCAAATACTTTTAAGAAACTGCTCCAGGCCAAGAATTATTTGCAGAAGCTATTTGATCAACAATTCTGAATAAGAAAAAATATGATCTATTTTGCATAATTTATACATGAAAAATGATAAAACTTGAAAATGGAATCTATTTTCACAAAAAATAGCTGAAATATGTATTTTAAAAAAACAAAATATGGATCCCATTTTCAAATTTTTTTTCAGCAAAGACCATTTCTATATAAAAAGCCACACAAAAGTGGGTTTAAATGCCAAACTAGCCTTCTCCTAAGGATTGTGCATATGGCATAGTTTCAGAAAAGGGTGCAAAATCATGTGAAACAAAAGTAGAATTTTTGTGCTCCATGACAGGAAGGACAAATTGTAAGTTTCACTGCTCTAATGCTAGCCTAGAAATCAACATAAAAAATGGGTCATTTTTCAGAGACTCTTACAACTCTACACTAACATTTTCCCTGCAATAGTGTTCCTTTACCTCATTTTTATTAGGATAGCTTTAATTTATAGGGTTCTTTTATTACTGTTTTCTTATTGCTATATTAAGTAATCACACAATCCATGAAATACTTACTTTCAGCATCCTTCCAGTCTAGGGAATCTTGAGGCAGTTTCCTTAGGTAGTCCTTTAGTAGCATCTCATAGCGTGGAATGCGTTGTACTGGTTCTAGCATATGATGTTGCAATGTCAAACTCCCACAGACTTTTTGTGTCTAGGAAAATGTAAATATATTTAGATACCACAGTTCAGACAATATTTTTCCATAACTTAGCGTGTGATAACACAATATAAAGGTGTGACTGACCTAAATCCTAATCAAATAATTAACATTCTTTCCAATGACTTTAAAAGCAAATAAAGTTAATTATTGTAAAGCAGGGAGAATCACTGTATTTATTTTCTTTGTATCAAGCAGAAAGAATTTCATAAATAGGACCACAAATGATATTGCATTTGAACTTAATTTTTCTAATAATACCTGTAATAACTGATTTTAAGCATCTAATTCAGTTAATAAGGGATAAACTGAATTTACCATGACAAGTCATAAGATCAAGGCATATTCTTCTGGCCTCTAATATGGCACACATGTATGAAAAATGCTGTCTTTCAATACATAGTTATACATGATGTAAAAACAAGGGTAGCTATTTTGAGAAAAATAATGTCTGTTTACTTCCATTTCCTTAGAAAGGAGTAAACTGTAGATTAGACTAAAGCACACAAAAAGAAGTCCCTTATTGAGGACCACACATTCTGCTTAAATTGCACCACACTGCAGGAATGTCTTATTCCTTTCCTAAACTTCTAGTTGGTTGGTCTGTAGGCTGGAAATGATATCCATAATTAACAGAAAAATCAAGAAGGGGCCCTGGAGAGGTGAAGTTACAGACTTTTCCAAAGAGATACATTTCCATGACTGACTGCTTCTATACCCTTCAATTACTCAATTTTTAGGATTGTAAACGTACTTCCTAACTCAGGTGTTTTGGAAAACTGCAGGTCATGTCAGCCAACATGACAAGTTAGGAATTTAGAGATGGGCAAGTATGTAATTGTAAAAAAAAAAAAAGTTATTTACTTTTTAGTATCTTTGACTGACAAAGCAAATTCATTGGTCCTCGTGTTTTAACATTTATGCTTTGATCGATGATGCGTTTCACTGGAGAGGAAGGATATGGGAAGGAAAAGGAAAACTAGGACAAAATGGAACCCTGACTTGCTTCTAAGGGACCAGAAAAATAGATTGTGTTATGGAATGGTCCATCCAAATACCCCGTGAGAATCTGTTTCATTACAAAAACAAAAATCCCCCTGACTGCATAGCCCTATTTGTCACCTAACGCTCCCCACTGGAACTCATAAGGGGTATCAAACAATTACAATGCATACTTGATGGGAACCACATCCTGAAAGAAATCTTTCCCAACCCTCTCTTCTGGGCTTCAAACAATCCCCCAGCCTATCCAAGCTCATCATCAGAAGCAAGCTTCCCATAGACCAGGAAACATCAATTCAAAGCAGCACCAGACTCTTTGAGAACAACAGATGCAGAACCTGCAGACATAACTCCACTGCTAAAATGATCAATGCCCCCCACAAAACACTTTTCAAAATCCATGGTTCCTATACATACCCATCGCAACATTGGTATACCTCATCCAGTGCATCAAAGACTCCAACAACAACTACATGGGTGAAACCAGTCAATCACTATACTCTCAAACAAACTCGCATAGAAAAATGATAACAGACAAAAAATAACCTATCACCCATGGGTGTATATTTTTCACAAAGCAAAGCAATCACTCCATATCTGACCTCTCAGTGCTCATCCTCATAGGAAACCTACACAACTGCTACAAAAGACAAGCCTGGGAACTTAAATTCATAACTCTGTTGGACACTGAAAACCATGGACTTAACACAGACTGTTGTAATGAGCCATAAAACCAATTTGTAAAACACCCTACTGCCTGCTCACCCTTTACTTAAAATGAAGTGGGAAGTTGTCTCCTACTGTGTGTGTGAACCCCTTAGACTTGTCCCACCTTGTATTTAGCTCAGACACTCTGGTTACCTTCTCCAGACCTGAGGAAGAGCTCTGTGTAGCTTGAAAGTTTGTTCCTTCCACCAACAGAAGTTGATCCAATAAAAGATATTATTACCTTACCTACCTTGTCTTTCTAAGGGACTGGATATTTGATGATTTAAAACGGTCTTTCAGAAATATAGAAAATGACACATACACACTACTTTGTAGCTTTTCAAGAAATAGTCTCCTACATTACCTGAATGTCCTGAATAATGGATTTGAATAGAGGTGACCGCTCAGTCCACATTTTCACCAGTTCCATTGCATTATCAAAGTTTTTCACATACTCTCCATACATCTTGAGGAAAGGAGCTAACTTCTGCAGAATATCTCCAATTCTGGGGGTCCCAGTCCTGCAGAGCAAGAGGATTGAATCTCAACTTCACAGCAAATAAGTAAAAGCCGACAAGGTATTAACTAGCTGACAGAATGAGGGAAAAATATTATTTAAAAAATCTAAAGTAATGAATCCTCCAAGGATCCTTTACTACATAAAGGATCCCAGTCTGACCTTCAAAGGAGATCTGCAAAAGTGAAAACAATCTTTGTGTCCTATCTTGATCATGTATAAAGGCCTTAAGTAAGGAATAAAGCACTATATAAAATGTTAATTCTTCTTTCATTATTTCCATTTAGTGAATGGCATTTCTCTGAGCTGCCATTATAAGTTATACAACACTGCACTTCTCAGCTGGAGGTGAAAACTCAGGAGGCCAATTAATGCAGAACTGAGAAGATTCCAGTATTGCTAGAAACTATTGAAAAAAATCAGACAGTTTTAAGTTAATTATGATAAATTTCATACTTTGAAAAAAAAATTAAGTCACTTAGAAGCTTAAAGTAGTAAAGAATGTCGTGTTGCTTTAGGTCCACAGTAAACACGTAGCATTTAGCAGCTTTTCAAAATTTGAAAAATCACTTCGTGCTGACCTTTTCACAAACATACAGAGTTTGCAACAAGGTTCCAATAGTTTAATGAGCCAAACAAGAAATACCCTACAAATGAAATGGGCTACTTATCTATAGCTGCTAGTTTACCGAAGGTGGTCTGATTTCACTTTCCCTCCAGAGAAACTAAATTTTCAAGGCTGTCTCTAATGCCAGACCTGAAGGTGTCCAATTTTTACAAGCTTGGGCAGTAGGCCACATCAGAGATGTCCAAAAAAGTCAAGCACATTAAGTCTACTATGACTTCAGAACCCCTCCATAAGTAGGGCCCTTCGTTTTCATTTTTTATTTTATTTAATGTTTCCCAGGAATGTATTGGTATTTATTACAACAAAAACAAAAGGTGAAAATTGGTGGAAAAAAATTACTAATTTTTCTGGGTAAATATTGGGTGGGGGAGGTTGGATGGAAGAAAAGGGGAAAAAGTACAGCAGATTAATGGAATTCAATGTGGTTTGCTGCAGAACTAGAACAGAACTCAAAACACAATGCCACCTCTGAGTTTAAGAAAACAATATAACTCTGATCCCCAAATAAAACTTTCCATTTGAATAAAGTTTACTATTGTAGACTTAGAACTATTAGGCTACAAATATTTACATTTAATAATTGGGCCACACCATTAGCAGCGCATACACTCAACTTCCTTTTCTCCTGTTTTTGTTTTTTTTAACTTGTGAATACTTCCCTTGTGTTCTGAAATGTATTCAGATACAGATTTTCATTTTTGTCCCGTTTAGTGTGTCAGATCTTTAAACTGTTATCTGCTAACAGCTTGAAAAATGTACATGGTGGGTGTGAGATTCAACAGTACGTTCAGATGTGCACGTACTTCAGAGCTTGCGTGCGTCTGTTTATTGTGTGTATCTTCTAGATTAATACATAGCCTTACTTCAACAGGAAGCGTGGCATATACACACAGATTAACGTATTATTGTAATATCTAAATCTCTCACAATGTATTGTATTTTCCTAATAAAACAAGCTATTTTTTTATATACTTGAATATATAAAAGTACAGTGAAAATTGGGGCTGGGGGGAAGTGAATAATACTTTTTGTAAAACCCAGGATTTGTGTGTGTGATAAAAATCAGTTTAAATGGAAAATGCAGGAGCTTATCCGTAAGGCACAGCACAAAGTACTCTGGAAGAACATGCAGCGCAGAGGCAGCTTGGAAAGAAGAATCTTCTGATGACAGAACGCATAGTGCCATCGGTGAACTGATGGCTGTAGATAACCAATCCATAAACGATTCAAACAATTTGTGTGTTGGCTGGCTCAGCAAAACTACCGGAACCTTGTTACCAGTTCCCAAACCATAACGTTATCCGCAATATATGCCCCTGTTTGAAAATGCTTGATTACTCGTGACAATGCTATCCATTTACCATAGACTCAAAGCCATACCCATTTTCACCCATGCCCATTTTCAGTGGGCTAAGAGCACAACGTAAAACTTTAGAGCCTACAATTCCACTCAGTCCTACTTCAGCCAATCACTCAGACAAACAAGTTTGGTTACAATTTGCAGGAGATAATGCTGCCCGCTTCTTGTTTACAATGTCACCTGAAAGTGAGAACAGGTGTTTGCATGGCACTGTTGTAGTCGGCTGTCATAAATATAAAGGGAAGGGTAAACACCTTTAAATCCCCCCCCGGCCAGAGGAAAAGCCCTTTCACCTGTAAAGGGTTAAGTAGCTAGGATAACCTCGCTGGCACCTGACCAAAATGACCAATGAGGAGACAAGATACTCTCAAAGCTGGAGGCGGGGAGAAACAAAGGCTCTCTTGATCTGTGTGTTGCTTTTGCTGGGAACAGAAAAGGAATGCAGGTCAGAACTCCTGTAAAGGGCTAATAAGCAATCTAGTTAGATAAGCGTTAGATTTTGTTTTGTTTAAATGGCTGATAAAATAAGTTGTGCTGAATGGAATGTATATTCTTGTTTTTGTGTCTTTTTGTAACTTAAGGTTTTGCCTAGAGCAATTCTCTATGTTTTGAATCTGATTAGCCTGTAAGGTATTTACCATCCTGATTTTACAGAGGTGATTCTTTTACTTTTTCTTCAATTAAAATTCTTCTTTTAAGAACCTGATTGCTTTTTCATTGTTCTTAAGATCCAAGGGTTTGGGTCTGTGTTCACCTATGCAAATTGGTGAGGATTTTTATCCTGCCTTCCCCAGGAAAGGGGGTGTAGGGTTTGGAAGGATTTTGCGTGGGAAGACGTTTCCACATGGGCTCTTTCCCTGTTATATATTTGTTAGACGCTTGGTTGTGGCAGCAATAAAGTCCCGCGGCAAAAGGTAAAATAGTTTGTACCTTGGGAAAGCTTTAACCTAAGCTGGTAAGAATAAGCTTAGGGGGTTTTTCATGCAGGTCCCCACATCTGTACCCTAGAGTTCAGAGTGGGGAAGGAACCTTGACACCAGCGTTGCAAGATATTTACGTGCCAGATACACTAAAGATTCACATGTCCCTTCATGCTTCAACCACCATTCCAGAGGACATGCGTCCATGCTGATGACGGGTTCTGCTCAACAGCTATCCAAAGCAGAGCGGACCGTTGCATGTTCATTTTGATCATCTGAGACAGATGACACCAGCAGAAGGTTGATTTTCTTTTTTGGTAGTTCAGGTTCCGTAGTTTCTGCATCTGATTGTTGCTCTTTCAATACTTCTGAAAGCATGCTCCACACCTCGTCCCTCTCAGACTCTGAACAGCACTTCAGAGGCTTAAAACTTGGGTCGAGTGCTAGAGCTATTTTTAGAAATCTCACATTGGTGCCTTCTTTGCATTTTGTCAAATCTGCAGTGAAAGTGTTCTTAAAATGAACATGTGCTTGGGTCATCATCCAAGACTGCTAGAACACGAGATATATGGCAGAATGTGGGTGAAACATAGAGCTGGAGACATACCATTCTCCCCCTAGGAGTTCAGTCACACATTTAATTAACATATTTTTTGTTTTTTGAAGAGCATTATCAGCATGTCCTCTGGAATGGTGGCCGAAGCATGAAGGGGCATACAAATGTTCAGCATATCTGGCATGTAAATACCTTGAAACGCCAGCTATAAAAGTGCCATGCAAATGCCTGTTTCAGTTTCAGGTGACATTGTAAATAAGAAGCAGGCAGCATTCTCTCCCGTAAATGTAAACAAATTTGTTTGTCTTAGCGATTTGCTGAACAAGAAGTAGGACTGAGTGGACTTGTAGTCTCTAGTGCTTTACATTGTTTTGTTTTTGAGTGCAGTTATGTAACAACAACAAAATCTACATTTGTAAATTACACTTTCACAATAAAGAGATTGCACTACAGTATTTGTATGAGGTGAATTGAAAAATACTATTTCTTTTGTTTATCATTTTTACAGTGCAAACATTTGTAATAAAAATTATATAAAGTGAGCACTGTACACTTTGTATTCTGTGTTATAATAGAAATCAATGTATTTGAAAATGTAGAAAAACATCCAAAATATTTAATACATTTCAATTGGTATTCTATTGTTTAACAGTGCAATTAATCGAGATTAATTTTTTTAATCACAATTAATTTTTTTGAGATAATTGAGTAAGTTAGCTGCGATTATTCAACAACCCTAGTCTCAAGATGTCATGACCAACTGGAACACCATTTACCCATGATTAACTGCCTGCTGTAATATAAACAGGTTCTCACTGCCTTTTGTTCAAAACAGTCTTAGTTAATCCACCAAACACAACCCAGCAAAGTCCGTAGAGCTTATAATTCTAGTGCCATTTAGGGTATATGGCTTCACTGCAGAGTTAGCCCAGACTAACCTAGCCTGGTGCATCCCCACTGCAAAGTCCTCTTTGTGCAATAGTATCCCCAGTGGTGCTGCACTAGTCAGTGAACTGGGATGGGATTTCTGGTGGGATATCCCATGGATCTTAGTATGAATTAACCTGGGCTCTTCCGTGAATTTGTTTGCAGGATGCTCTCTCTCACTTAGCATGGAGCTGCTGCCTGTGTCAGCGACATAAGAACACTTTATCTAAGTAACTTCCAAGCGGAGCTCCTCATTAATGCAGACTGTTTTGTACACAAAACCAAACAGCATTCGGCATCAAGAACTTCTAATGAGATCATCACTAAGGAATTCAGTCTGCGAGCCACAAAGTGATACTTAGCACACATTCATGAACTAGCGCTGCTCAAATTCTTTGGAAGCACAGCAAAAATGGAGTGAGAAAATGTGGGGTTAAAGTACTGAGCCAGTGTAGGTGACTTCAGTGCAGAAGGAAGGAAGGAGGTAGACAAGAAATCACAGCCTAGGTAGAATTGTGGGTTAGCACTGGAGGCCTAACAGAACCTGGGCTTGATTAGCCTGCATTCTCATGGCAAAGCAGGCAGGTTGCCGGACCAGGCTGCAATGAAACTCTACCTCAGGCTATACCCTCAGCTGTGCCTGCTAGCCCTGGGCCACCCCCCCACCTGGAGGAGCAGTAGTGGCAGCAGGGGTGCCCCGGGTCATCCCCAACCCAGAGGAGCAGCAGCGAGGCCCCGGGCTGTCCACCTGTCCCCAGGAGCAGCAGCAACTGCCGGAGCACCTTCCCCACATGCTGGAGTGCCCTCCTCCCACCCCACGTTCCTTAGCACCTAAGATTTAGTTAGGGGTATTTTTCATAAAAGTCATAGCCAGTTCTGTTTATTGCTCCTGACCTGTACGTGACTTTTACTAAAAAACCCGTGACTAAATCATAGCCTTATTCATGAGTGGCTCTGGGAGCATTCATGCAATTTTGCTGTGTGTGGGGCTCCACATGATGATGGCTAAGTGATCACAGTGCCTAGAAGGGTTTGCTGTTTGTCACTGGCATAGCTTTGTGAGAGACAGCCCAGGTTGGAGAGTTAAGGGGGAACAGTTGTCCCACAGTTCCAGGTTGTACTCCGGGATCCTGTCACAGTATTTTACTAATATGACACATAGTACAGTCTGTCTCCTATAATTTGTGCTCTTTCTCTAAGGCAGAATGTAGTTTATGTATGCTATAGCTTTTAAAGCATTACTGAAGTAAATCGTACTTCCCCTCCCCCAAAATTGAGCAGTTTAATATTTGGGTTCATATTTAGTATCAGATTTTTTTTTGATGAATCCAAAAAGATGAATTTCTCGTATACACCATTATAATAAAGTATTTAATATTGTACGGAATGCAAGCTTAATGTTAAGCATTACTTTATTTTATGCTGTTTAGGTGTTATCTAATTCTGATACTTCCTTGCTTTATAGAAAATGTTACTTTTTTTGAAGAATTAGGTTGGATTAAATAATTTGAGTGTGTGCTGACAACCGCTATGTCTAGTGTTATCACAGCACAGCACACTTCTAGTTATTTGCACTAAGGAGGGAAAATAAAAAGCTTATCCAGAGTACAAAATGCCCATTACACAATATTTTAACACATATACCACCCTGGCTTGCTCTTTTAACATGACTTTCCTTTGAAAAAATGCCATGACAACATCATCCTAAAAATAATTCAGAACCAGGTGTTAATTACTAAATGATAAAGTTAAAACATGTAATAATAAAAGGAATTCTACTTTATTATAGCGTAGAAAGCAACGATAAAAATTAATGCATCAGGTTCTTGCACAATAACTGTATAAACATTCATTTGCACCAATTCCTGTATTTCAGGCAACAGACTCATCGGGTAGCATGTAATCTTAAAGGGCTACTGCTCCCATTCAACTAAAGATTTTACATGTGAGTAATTCCACTGACTTCACTGAGACAATGCGTGTGCTTAAGCTAAGGACATGCTTAATTCCTCTATTAAACGAAACCCTGATGAACAGTAGAGTAGCAGACACTTTTTCCCAGCAGCAGAACTTCCCTGGAGCATTTTAACGGTAAAAGTGTCCTCTGTCTCTGTCATGTAACAATTTCTATGCTAGCTCAGACCCATTATTAAAAGGCTTAGTATCTTTCAAAACAATTCTTACCATTCTTGCATTCTTTTCTCAAGCTCCGGAAGCAAGAATTTACTGTGGAAGGCATTGATCGATGAAATATTAGAAAAGATTTTATTGACCACCTCAGCTGGAAATGAACCCCTGTTAGCTTCCTCCAATAATCTGCCATAGAATACCTGCAACAGAGGAGAAGGACTTAAAAGTTAACAGGCCAATGTGCATTTCTGTTATCTTTAAGTGGTACACAGCAGACAAACGCCCCCCCACCCCCCAAGCATTTCAAGATGGTTACTGTTGTTGCTAAACTGTGGGAGCATCCAAAATTACTGAAGTATTGTCCCCCCACTTCCCCTCACCTCCTTCAGATATCAGTGGAACTCCCCACCCCAATGTGCCCTCCAGGAGCCAGAGCAGCAGTGAAGCCCTGGGGAATAAGGCACTTCCAGAACACATTGGGTGCAAGTGATGTCATCATACTTTGCTTTCTTTCAGTTTGGACTACAGGCATTCTTTCTATCAGCTGACTGGCCTTTCTTTCTGGTCTCTTTTCCAGTCCTCCATCCTATCTTCTTTTCTTTGCTTCTCCCTCAACATCCCCTTTCCCTTCCCACTTCCATATTCTTAAGAACATAAGAATGGCCATATTGGGTCAGACTAAAGGTCCATCCAGCCCAGTATCCTGTTTACCAACAGTGGCCAATGCCAGGTGCCCCAGAGGGAGTGAACCGAACAGGTAATTATCAAGTTATCTCTCTCCTGCCATCCATCTCCACCCTCTGACAAACAGAGGCTAGGGACACCATTCCTTGCCCATCCTGGCTAATAGCCATTAATGGCCTGAACCTCCATGAATTTATCCAGTTCTCTTTTAAACCCTGTTATAGTCCTAGCCTTCACAATCTCCTCAGGCAAGGAGTTCCACAGGATGACTGTGCATTGTGTGAAGAACTTCCCTTTATTGGTTTTAAACCTGCTACCCATTAATTTCATTTGGTGGCCCCTAGTTCTTATATTATGGGAACAAGTAAATAACTTTTCCTTATTCACTTTCTCCACACCACTCATGATTTTATAGACCTCTATCATATCCCCCCTTAGTTTCTTCTTTTCCAAGCTGAAAAGTCCTCTTGTTAATTTATCCCCTTGATGCTCCCTTGTTGCCCCACACTGTGTCTCATAAAACACTGAGCTCAGCATGATGTTTTGCAGCCATCACCCTGAGCACTTTGCTTGTACATTGGATCCCCTTGTCCTTTTAGAAAATGAGCGCTTTGGAGACAGGGGCTGTGCCTTCATGTGTGTTTTAAGACATCTAGCACAACAGGGCTCTGATTCTGAATCTGTGCTTTTGGTACTACAGCAGTAGAATTAAGAAAACCCCACCACCTACAGAATCATAGAAACGTAGGCATGGAAGGGCTTATAAACATTACATAAGTATTATTTTAATTACATTTAGGGATATAAACACAGCCTCCACCATTCTCCTTTTTTTCCCCATGATGCTAGTAGTTTTAGGTGCAATCTGTAAACTTTTCTCTGAATTTTGCCTGATATTTTGGAAAAACTTGCATGGAGAAATTCATCTTAAATTGGGATTGTGAAAATACTTCTACAATGTCAGTCAAAAGAGACTAAAAGTAAATTTGAATATTTTACTGTGATTTCTTATGCCCCTAAAACAATGCTCTTATTTGCAAGAAAGGTCTATTTTTAACACATGTTCATGTAAGACAGCTATGTTAATCATTTCTCTCATATTCATGAGAGCCAAAACAGATATGCCTAAGCAGTCTGACAGCTACCAGCTGTTTAATATAGCAATTAGGACTTTTCAGACCTGATCTTGATTTACAAGCTCATGTGCTAGACCAAGGAAACATCAACATGAAATGAAGATGAAAAACACGGTTAGCTGACAAAGCAATGCATGATCAGAGATATCTAGGTATAGTGGATATATATGAGAAAGTAGTCAGGCTCAAAGAAAATTAGAGAACTGCAGATAGTTTGACATTTAAGAAATGACAAATATAGTTTGAAGCTGTGAAAAGTGCAAGCACGCAATTCTTCCATCACAGAATATGAGTAACTTCCATTCACTTTAATAGAAATTAGGCAGATCATGTGATGGAAGAATAGAGAAGAGAAGGTTTAAGATGGGATGCTTCTCTTCGAGGTCACTGTTTGAAAGCTGGCTAACATCAGTAAACACCAAAGTTCTCCCAGAGACATTGTTCAATGGCTTAGTGTGCAGGTGATTACATCAAACACATACCACTAAACATTGGCACCCTTGTTGGTAGTTTCAGTAAAGGCCAAGAAATGAATGAGCAGAGAGGTGAAATTAGCCTCTCCTCTTTCTAGGCTGTCCCACTGGTATGGAAGCTTGCACTTGTATTGCTCACACTGTGGTCTAAACACAAGAGTTCAGTTTCTACGTCCATCAGGGACCGGTATATTTTGCAAACATTAAAATTATTTAAAAACAAAATGAAGTAGTTGTGGCAAATGACTGCTTAGTTGAGAGGATTAGCAGAAGGCAAAAACCCACAATCCCTTAATGTGGTTTTTACAAACAGATAAAGCTCACATGAACTGCAGTATAAGTAAGTAAAAGAATGAAGCACTTCTTAAAGCAAAATTCACCTTGTCTAAGAGGTCAAGTCGGCTGACATAGGCTCTTTCCGTATGCAAAAGCTCATCAGCAATTTTGTGACGTTTCTCCTCATCTGTCTCCTGAAAAAACGTAAGATTCTTTTTCTGAATAGTTCAGGATAATTCAAGGTCTACATTTAATTAGTAACCTTTTTTCCCCCCCAAACACAAAGTAATCCAAAATGACATAAAATTCCCAAAGGATTTACCAGGAAGTAAAAATCAGGAGCAGTGCAGAACACACACAAAACATGTAACAGTTTTCCTGTTTGTGCAGATGGCTTTCTATTATTACTAAGTATTTGCCAAACCCTTCCATACTCCCCATCCCAGGTTCCTACCCAGTTGAACAACTACTGCCCTGATAATTACCATTAACATTTCAGAGCTGGATGAATTAATTCTTATTTTTTGCCAGATGAATTCAGCCCTTTTTCTGGTTTCCAATATAGTTTAAACTGACTGTTCTTTGCACAACTTTGTTAGTTAATCAAAATTATTGCACAAACATTTTATGTAGACAATCAGGCTATGGATTCCAGATAATAGGTTAGCTGCAGTAAGAGTATTCATCAGAGCTGTGCAGGAAATGGATTTTCTGTTTCATGGGAAATTCCACAATTCTGAATTCCACCCCCCATACTGAAATTCCAAAAATTATTATTCCAGATCATTTTGTTCCAATTTCAATTTTTTAAAAATATGATATATTAAAAACCAGAAAAGAATTGCAACGGAGTCATTCTGAAACAGAAAAATTGAAATGCTCCATTACAAAAGGCTTGAAACAAAACATTTGAATCTCAGGGGGAAAAAAAAATGAAATCAACATTTCCATACAACATTTTGATTTTGATGAAATGGCATTCTCTAATGGAAAACCGTCCCATGGAAAAATTTTGGAACAGCTCTACTATTCACTTGTGTGGCTGTTCACCTTATTCACATGGCGTGAAATCCTGGCCCGATGAAGTCAATGGGAGTTTTGTTATTGGCTTTCATGGGGCTAGGATTTCATCCAAGATATTGTTTCCACTACGTGGCTGTAAGAGTAAATCTTTTATTAAGAAGAGGAATTGAGTAAGTAATTTGTGGTGCGAATCTTCCAGCAAACACATTTTCACGACTAAGACACACACGTGCTGCAGACATCTTTACAAACGTTTGCAGAACACTGAAGTACATCACTTTTATTTGATAGTCCGTTAGCGGCTCATTTTTTGTAGTATTCACCCAAGCTTCAATGCTATTACCATCCTTGAAACGTTAGTATCTGCAAGCAACTGAAACACACTTCGGTCCTAAGCTTTAGGGCTGCCACCAGTCATATTGCTGCATGCCAAAACTTTGCCCTTCAGACTTAAGTAGCTGCTTTGACAAGACAGTCTCCATTAAATCTGCTTAACCATATAATGACCACTGTATTATTGGAGCTTATAAAATAGCACTCCTACTGTCTACATGCACTCAGAAGCACCGCAGACACCAGAAAAGCTTAAACAACTACAGGATGCTGTAGGTTAGTATTATAATTTACAGATAAAGTCTTACATTTGGACTTTACAAGCTACAAAGATTCTTGGTTTTTCTGCAAAAATTATTTGCCCCTCCCCCCCGGCCAAAATCCCAGCAGTTTCCCCAAACCTGCGGGAAGAACCATTTCACTACATATTTTCAGGGTCCATGTTATTTGCATGTATTACAGAACCTAGTTAAAGGAAAAAGCAAGCAGGGACCAGACTTGTTAAAATAACGCAACTGTGATATTGCCAACGCAAAGCATTAAAATTATCACGAGTTAGGGACCTCAAATGTGGGAGATTAAAAAAAAAAATCCTACCATTTTTAAGCCAAATACATTTAAAAAAAGTTTGCCATCTGCTTTTTCCCCTTTTAAGGGGAAGCTTCCCACAACCAAAGGGAAAATTTTTTTGGAAATCCCTTCCAAAATTTTACCTGAAACACACACAAACGTGTATGAATTTCCACTCTGGGCCATCTCCTAACCCCTGGGGTGGAGAAGCTGTCATTCTATCCTCTCTGGTCCTCTGCTGGATCACCACCCTGGTCTCTCCTCCTGTCCCATTTCCTTCACTATCCCACTGACTTCTGTCTCCTGCCCCCATATTTTCCCTCCTTTTCCCTTTATATTTCCCCCACAGTTGCCTTCTTTTCCTCTGCATCCCTATTAGTCTCTTCCTAAACCTTTTCATCTTCCCATCTCGTTTAGTCTTCTCCTACCTCTTATGTTCCTCTGAACCACCTCAGCTCCCTCTTGCACCCGACATTCTCCTCTCCAATCTCTTCTCTGGACCCTATGGTAGATGGACACCCAATTTCCTCCTCCCCTCATCTTCTCCTGCTCCCACATTGCCCCATCTCCATTCAATATGCTCCTGAATCCTACGCCTCCTCGGTCTCCTGCTGCCCCCCTTTCTTCTCTGTGCCCCACTCAGGGCTGGTCTACATGGGGAAATTTACCATCCTAATTATATCATTTGCTTTTACGTTGCTTTGGAAACAATATAAGGTAAACTAGACAAAGGCACTCTTATTCCAGAATGGGAGCGTCCAAGTGTGGAATTATACTGGTGTAACTATAACAGTAAAATTTACCAGAATTATGTTGGTAAATTTGCTCACGTAGCCAAGCCCTCAAACGCCAACCATGCTTTCTCCTAGTCTCCCACTCTGTATCCCGATTCAGCTATTCTCAGCCTTCTGCTGCCACTGCCATCCCCATGTGTGTCCTCACTCTCCTCTGCTCCCCAGATTCTCCTTCTCCTTGTGGTCTCCTGACTAGTCCCCCAACCACAAAACAACAACTATTTCCATAAGGTCAGCCTGGTTTCACTCTCATTGAAATAGTGGGAAGTGGTGGCCAATTTAGTAGGGGTAGCCTCACTTTCTTATATGGACACTGTAGGGAAGGGACACTCAACCTCTCCAAACTTCTGTATCCCTTCAAGGAGTTTGATTGGTCTTGCGTACCCTCAAGTTACACCTCACATAAAAACTACTTGCCTACAAAAATCAGGCATAAAAATAGAAAAGGGTCACAGCTCGCTGTTACTGAAAAATTGCTTAGTTTTTCATTTTTACTATATAATTATAAAATAAATTAATTGGAATATTGTACTTACATTTCAGTGTATAGTATACAGAGCCATCTAAACAAGCCATTATCTGTATGTAGTTTGTACTGACTTGGCTAGTGCTTTTTATGCAGCCTGTTTTAAAACTAGGCAAATATCTAGATGAGTTAATGTACCCCCTGGAAGACCTCTGCATACCCCCAGGGGTACACATACCCCAGGTAGAGAACCACTGTGTTGGAAGACCTGATGTGCTTGGCCCAGTTTCTATGCACCATGGCACAATGAGAACACCTGAAATACCAATGCCTTGGCTCACAGGAAATAGGTTCCCCAGTCTCAGACTCTATTTTAGGGCCATGTGAGATGAGTGAAGGTAAGTTTTCAGATGGGGCAATGTAGGAGAGGGGAAGTGAGTCTTCTTTGCAGATCGAATATTGGTTATTACGAATCAGTGGAAATAACTTTTAGGTTATATTTTTAACATGTTCCTAACGTGGGTATGTTATAAAAATGAAGCGATGTGAAGTTGAGTTTCCAGTTACTGTGGTTGTTTAAAGAACGAGTAGTACTTGTGGCACCTTAGAGACTAACAAATTTATTTGAGCACAAGCTTTTGTGGGCTAACACCCACTTCATCAGATGCATGCAGTGGAAAATACACACACACACACAGAGAGCATGAAAAAATGGGTGTTGCCATACCCACTATAACGAGAGTGATCAGTTAAGGTGAGCTATTATCAGCAGGAGGAAAGAAAAACTTTTGTAACAATAATCAGGATGGCCCATCTCCAACAAATACGGTTGTATCGTAGAGCTTGGCTGTAGACAATGGATCGTGTGGTGTAGTCTGGATGAAAGCTGGAGGCATGTAGGTAGGAATAGCTGTCAGTAGGTTTCCGGTATAGGGTGGTGTTTATGTGACCATCGCTTATCAGCACTGCTACAACCGCATTTGCTCCAACCCCTCAGACAGAGACAAACACCTACAAGATCTCTATCAACGTTCTTACAACTACAATATCCACCTGCTGAAGTGAAGAAACAGATTGACAGAGCCAGAAGAGTACCCCAAAGTCACCTACTATGGGACAGGCCCCATGCTTATTTTTTCCCCCTACTGTTACTCACACCTTCTTGTCAACTGTTGGAAATAGGCCATCCTGATTATCACTACAAATGGTTTTTTTTCTCCTGCTGATAATAGCTCACCTTAACTGATCACGCTTGTTATAGTGGGTATGGCAACACCCATTTTTTCATGTTCTCTGTGTATGTGTATATATCTATCTAGATAGATATAATCTTCCTACTGTATTTTCCACTGCACGCATCCGACGAAGTAGGTGTTTTAGCCCATGGAAGCTTATGCTCAGATAAATTTGTTAGTCTCTAAGGTGCCACAAGAACTTCTTGTTCTTTTTGCTGACACAGACTAACACGGCTACCACTCTGAAACCTGTGGTTGTTTAGTTATAGGAGCCTGGAAAAAACTTAGAATCTCAGGGGAAATTTTAGAAGGAGCCTATTTTAAATTATTTCCTGTGTCAAAGACTTAGCTTAAAAATTATGAAAAATTCAGCTTTGCTCTGAAGAATTAGGGTATTGAATCTGATGATTAAAATCGTTAATTAAAGGGATGAAAGAGGGATTTTAGACCTGCTTTACATTCAAGTCTCAGCCTTAATGATGGAAGAATAACAATGTCTCCAATTGTCAAGAATTATAACATTCATAAACCAGTCGGAGAACACTTCAATCTCTCTGGTCACGCAATCACAGACATGAAGGTCGCTATCTTAAAACAAAAAAACTTCAAATCCAGACTCCAGCGAGAAACTGCTGAATTGGAATTCATTTGCAAATTGGATACTATTAATTTAGGCTTAAATAGAGACTGGGAGTGGCTAAGTCATTATGCAAGGTAGCCTATTTCCTCTTGTTTTTTCCTCCCCCCCCCCCCCCAGATGTTCTGGTTTAACTTGGATTTAAACTTGGAGAGTGGTCAGTTTGGACGAGCTATTACCAGCAGGAGAGTGAGTCTGTGTGTGTATGGGGGTGGGTTTTTGGAGGGGGGTGAGGGAGTGAGAGAACCTGGATTTGTGCAGGAAATGGCCTAACTTCATTATCATGCACATTGTGTAAAGAGTTGTCACCTTGGATGGGCTATCACCAGCAGGAGAGTGAATTTGTGTGGGGGGGTGGAGGGTGAGAAAACCTGGATTTGTGCTGGAAATGGCCTAACCTGACGATTACTTTAGATAAGCTATTACCAGCAGGACAGTGGGGTGGGAGGAGGTATTGTTTCATATTCTCTGTGTATATATAAAGTCTGCTGCAGTTTCCACGGTATGTATCTGATGAAGTGAGCTGTAGCTCACGAAAGCTCATGCTCAAATAAATTGGTTAGTCTCTAAGGTGCCACAAGTACTCCTTTTCTTTTTGCGAATACAGACTAACACGGCTGTTACTCTGAAAAATGTCTCCATAGTATGATATGTACATGTATATGGACAGAACATGTGTCTCTCTTCACAACTAGGAAAATTGTTAAACAGATAGTGAAAGTGGGAAAAAATACAGAATTTTTCAAGAAAATGTATAAACTATTTTATATATTTCATGGAATTTTTGCATACTCTAAATAAGGCATATTTTGCAAAAAAAGCAAAACAAAAAAACAACCACATTTTTCTGACTATGATCAGTATTGTGCCAAACTACTAATGACTTATAATTAGATTTTTTGTAGTTGTATACAAACAACTTAACATTTTAAATAACAAAAATGGAACATACAAATAAGAATAGCAAGATAGATAATGTACTAGGGCCACAGCATGCCTTCTTGGTTAAGCGGAACTTTCCACTGACCTCAGTAAAGAGGTCTATTTAAAAAAACTGATGGCTTGATATAGCTCCAGGAAATCATCTATTACATGAAATATCACAAAGGAACATAAGAAAAAGAAGTATTCTCTATTATACACAAAAGATTAATATTAAATGAAAACTACAAGATTCCAAAATGTTGATTAACAAGGTGTTGGGGTGGGTGGGTGCGGGCTCTGGGAAGGAGTTTGGGTGCGGGAGGGGACTCTGGGCTGGGGCAGAGGGTTGGGGTGCAGGAGAGCATTTAAGGTGCAAGGTCCTGGCGGTGCTTACTGCAGCTCCTGGGAAGAGGTCACCAGGTCCCTACAGCCCCTAAATGCATGGGGGGGCCAGGGAGGCTCCATGTGCTGCCCTCACGCCCACAGGTGCTGCCCCCGCAGCTCCCATTTGTTGCTGTTCCCAGCCAATATGAAGCTGCAGAGCTGTCCCTTGGGGCAGGGGCAGCGCACAGAGCCTCCCTGGCCGCCCATGCGTCCAGGGGCTGTAGGGACCTGGCAGCCGCTTCCAGGAGCTGCAGGGAGCCTGCCTTGGCTCTGTGCCCCTGCTGTGCCACCAACTGGACTTTTAACGGCCTGGTTGGTGGTGCCAACTGGAGCTGCCAGGGTCCCTTTTTGACTGGGAGTTCCAGTGGAAAACCAGACACCTGGCAACCCTATGCTGCTATAAGTTATCTATTCCAGTCAGTAACTTGGAATAGATAACTTTTGTGTTCAGTCTTTTAACAGCTGGCTTTTTCAAAATATTTAGCCACCCAGACCAGAACACCTTTCCTGTTTCACCCAGCTCAACTGGCAAAATCCATGTATCAGACAGGACTGCAAATAACTGATCAGTTTACAGATGAAGCCTAAAATTATGCATTCTATGTGGTCTGGGTACACACCTCTTACTACAAAGTTATGAGTGTTTCTCCCCCTTAGAATCATTTTATGGTGATACAAAACGAAAAAACAAATAGTTTGCGTTTAAGTTACTACCTGAACTGAAAAAAGAAAAGGAGTCCTTGTGGCACCTTAGAGACTAACCAATTTATTTGAGCATGAGCTTTCGTGAGCTACAGCTCACTTCATCAGATGCATACCGTGGAAACTGCAGCAGACTTTATATATACACAGAGAATATGAAACAATACCTCCTCCCACCCCACTGTCCTGCTGGTAATAGCTTATCTATAGTGAGCAACAGGTTAGGCCATTTCCAGCACAAATCCAGGTTCTCTCACCCTCCACCCCCCCACACAAATTCACTCTCCTGCTGGTGATAGCCCATCCAAAGTGACAACTCTTTACACAATGTGCATGATAATGAAGTTAGGCCATTTCCTGCACAAATCCAGGTTCTCTCACTCCCTCACCCCCCTCCAAAAACCCACCCCCATACACACACAGACTCACTCTCCTGCTGGTAATAGCTCATCCAAACTGACCACTCTCCAAGTTTAAAACCAAGTTAAACCAGAACATCTGGGGGGGGGGGGGGGGAGGAAAAAACAAGAGGAAATAGGCTACCTTGCATAATGACTTAGCCACTCCCAGTCTCTATTTAAGCCTAAATTAATAGTATCCAAATTGCAAATGAATTCCAATTCAGCAGTTTCTCGCTGGAGTCTGGATTTGAAGTTTCTTTGTTTTAAGATAGCGACCTTCATGTCTGTGATTGCGTGACCAGAGAGATTGAAGTGTTCTCCGACTGGTTTATGAATGTTATAATTCTTGACATCTGATTTGTGTCCATTTATTCTTTTACGTAGAGACTGTCCAGTTTGACCAATGTACATGGCAGAGGGGCATTGCTGGCACATGATGGCATAAATCACATAAACCCCCCCCCCCAGATGTTCTGGTTTAACTTGGTTTTAAACTTGGAGAGTGGTCAGTTTGGATGAGCTATTACCAGCAGGAGAGTGAGTCTGTGTGTGTATGGGGGTGGGTTTTTGGAGGGGGGTGAGGGAGTGAGAGAACCTGGATTTGTGCAGGAAATGGCCTAACTTCATTATCATGCACATTGTGTAAAGAGTTGTCACTTTGGATGGGCTATCACCAGCAGGAGAGTGAATTTGTGTGGGGGGGTGGAGGGTGAGAAAACCTGGATTTGTGCTGGAAATGGCCTAACCTGTTGCTCACTTTAGATAAGCTATTACCAGCAGGACAGTGGGGTGGGAGGAGGTATTGTTTCATATTCTCTGTGTATATATAAAGTCTGCTGCAGTTTCCACGGTATGCATCTGATGAAGTGAGCTGTAGCTCACGAAAGCTCATGCTCAAATAAATTGGTTAGTCTCTAAGGTGCCACAAGGACTCCTTTTCTTTTTGCGAATTCAGACTAACACGGCTGTTACTCTGAAACCTGCCTGAACTGAGACATTAAGCTGTGATGTGAAAAAAGCCTGCAGAGATTAAAAAACATATTACACTGCCATAGTTAAAATATTAGCAGTATGTAGACATTTTTCATAATCCTGCAATAGATTTACAAATCCTGTGAATTTACATCAAACTTTTTCTATGAACTACATCCCAATTTATTTGAGGCAGTTTCTACTGAAATTTGCAGATCGAAGTAAACTAGTATCAGTCCCTTACCAACAAAGCTTTTCCAATTCTGCCAGCAAACTGGAAGAGGGTATGGGAATATAGAATATGATTCTTACCTTTCCAGACTGAGTCCTTGCCTCAAAGGATTTACAATCTAATACAGCAAGTGACATATGAAGGGTGGGGAGAAAAATATAAAGTATGTATAATTTTTATATATCATCATTACTGCCAAACTCATGTGTTCAAAAATCATTAGTTGGGCCCCAGAAATAACGAGTGGCCTAAAAGCAATGAGATTTAAAAATATAATTCATTTGAAGTTCCTTTTTATTTGACTTCTGTTTGAGCATTTAAGTCACACGGACTCTACATTTTCAAGCTTTTCTCTGCAACCAAGTGGGCTAGAAATATAATTTAAATGAAGACTGATGTTCTCATGCAATCTCTTGGTTCCAGCAGCTGGTGCTTTAAGGCAAACTCCAAATAATATGAGTCTTGCGATAAAATCATGAGAGCTGGCAACATTATTATATCATCTTATTTACTAAGTACATCTCTCTCTTCAGCTTCCCTTCAAGCTGCCAAATATTACAAATATAAAATTTATTGTGTATCTACCCACCTTCAAGAAAGGGTATACAGATTTCATTACCCCTGAAGATGTGACCGCACTAGTTTAGACACTGCGGTCACCCCTATACACAATGCTAAAGGGATGACCTTTTGACTATTCTTCCCTAGGGAAATGTAGCAATGTTCACACTCTGACTTCTGTCCCTTCAGGGAAGGCAAAGCTACAGAACCTAGGGCATAAAGGAGAGCTGTTTTCTCTGTCTCACAAGTGTGGCAAAAGGTGTGTCCTTTTCAGGCAGAAAGTTCATCATACAAGAAACTGTCCCGTCCTCTTCACGGACGGAAAGCACACCACATCACATCTGCAGCGTGCATGAACTCTGGGATACTTAAGTGTGTCTACAATATTGCAGCCTGTAGCACGGCCACTGAAAGCACATGTCAAACAAATGCTTTGTTTACTGAAAATACACAATTGATTTTAATCTCTCTAGAACACAATAGTCTATATTCTGATTTTCCATTACCTTCAAAAGGGGTAGTCAGACTTGTTTCTTTTCTTTTCTTTTTTTTGGGAGGGGAGGGGGTGTCTTCAGTTAGTTCTAATGGAACACTTCTCCCAGAGTGTTCTCTCATACAGCTGTGGCATTTTTGTACTATTCAGCCTTTGTGTTAGAAAAACACATCCCATTACACAAGACTGGCAATTTTCTTAAGATCTTCTCTTTAAAGGTCTTTTGCCATGTGTTATTTGCAGTTCTTGATTTTTTCTTACATCCTGTAAAGTGTTTAAAACTCAACAAGTTCCACACAGGATTATTTTCGCAGCAATAACAGAACAACTCTGCCACGTCGAGTGACCATTTTGTTAGAACCCCTTTACAACCCGTAATTCCATAATGCCTTAGTCAGATCTACCTGCTATAGAACTGAGAGAAGGAACAGAGAAGAGCATTCAGAATTCGCTCTCTATTATGAGCTCTGGTTTCACATTAGTCCCCAGCCTCAAACTCAGCCCCATCCTTGAAGCAATGGATCTACTTATCTTTTTTAGACACATACATTCAGAAGGCAAGAATATTTCCCTCTCCTCCTTCTCTTTTCTTAAATTTTAGGAATACATTTCAAAGCATCAAAGGTGCTGGGCAAGGAATATAGCTGGTAGTTTACATAGTGGCTCTCTAGCTTTTAGTACTGCAGCTCCATTACCCCATCTTAAAAGTTGGTGATTTGCCACAGCCAATTTTTATTTTTTGTATTTCACACTAGATTCAAGAAGGACACAAGACTGAACAGTTCTGTGACTTTAAATGTCTACAGTTTAACTATATACACTGAGCTAATCTAGGTTTTTAAAACTATAATTTGATTTTATGGATTTTTGGCATGTTCAGACACCATAAGATTTTAGTGAGAAGACTGGGCCCATTACAAACTGCATAGTTGTGCAATATTTGGTTGAGTATCTGCTAGTTTCCAAGTTTTAACCATTTCTATGGTTAGTTTGCACAGAAATCACCGCTTAAAACTCAGCCTTAGAGTGATAACTGGGAGCAAGTGAAAGCAGTATTTTCATAGCTTTATCACTGACTTCTTTGTACTCTACTTCAACAGAAATCCAGAATTCCTGGTTTGTTGGATTTGAAAACTTGGTCTTCAGTGTGATTACTTGACAATTCTAAGACTTTTGTGAGATGAAATACCTAAGGTTGGAATGGAGTAAACTGTTACCTAGATCAGATTTCAAATCTAATTGGTATTTGCAGATTCATATCCAACTCCAGGAAAGTATTCATCAAAATGAGAATACAAACCAGAAAAAAATGAGTTAATATTTGGTCTCATTAGAATTTTGATCACTTTCCCTCTTTTAAAAAAGATAAAAAGTCTGATAACATCTCTAAGTCTGGAAACATCTCAGTAACTCTCTTTTCTATGCAGCATCTCCAAAGACAAAGCTTTTTTATAAATCCCCTGATTTTCTCTTTCAGATCTAGCATATCTGTATTCCTAGTTTGAAGTGTTAGGTTCTGTGCACTCAATTTGCCAAATATGTCCATCAGGTAAATCAATCAAATGCGCTCAAGAAGCCCCCCTTACAAACGTAATCTGCAAGGTCTGTTTTCCCAGGAGAAAATTCTCATTTTTTCAAGCAATTTAAAGATGTGTTGTAACACTTTCCCACATGACAACCACCTGACTTTACTGTGAAAGGAATGTAGTCAGAACCCATCTCAGCACATTATACTAAAATAACATGTTCACTGCCCAGGATTTTACATTATTTTAACAACAATGTTGAGGGCCTCATGTATTTCAGGGTGCAACTTCTTTGATGCCAAAGCTTGGCAAGGAATCATTCAGTTTCCATGTTGCTGCTCTTGCCACTTTCTTTACTCATGGCTGCAACCCCAATGGTCTCTCGAGTTATAGCTGCTGCCCCATCTGTGCACAGCCACCCTCAGACATAGCCCAGTTAAGACCTTCATCCACTATGAATTTACTGAGGATCATGAGTACTTCCTCACTGGTTGTTCAGGTCGGGGTTTCTTTGCAAAATAAAAAGTCCTTCAACTATTGCACTTACTTTTATAAATCTCAGATAACACAGAAGTTGAGCCATGTTAGCTACGTCTGTGGTTGATCAAGCTACAGTGCAAATATTGACTCTTCTTAAATTTGTTCTATCAACTGGTCCTGGATGTTTTCTGCAAGGTCATCAATGCACCGATGGAAGGTGTTATTTGACAAAGGAATGGTTTTTCCATGTCATGGCTGCTTGTTTCCCATATTAGAATTCTACACATCTATTACTGCTGGAATGAGACGGGTCCTGTCAATGGTATGTGCTTGTTTGCTTTTTGTAATCTGCATGGCCACATAAAATTCCTCTGAGGAGTTGCCTCTTTAGACATGACTTGGGGGGGGGGGGGAGGGAGGGAATGCTTTAATTCTTCTAGTTTCTGAAGGAAAAAGCATGGCTTTTGTTCACGAATTCCAGGTGTTGGTTTCTAAATGCTCTTGGCATCATGTTTTCAGTTACTAACACTTGAAAATAAATGACATGTTGTAGCTGTGGACGTTCTGCAGTCACACTGACATGAATATCCAGATATAATAGAACTATCATTGTGTTATCTACTTTTCTTCCTCTGCTGTTGAACTTCACTAAAATCACCTTCTTTGGTCAAAGATATTTTACATGTAGGCTTAGCACTTGGCAAAAATCACTCCATTATCAAGACAAGACACACCTGTCTCCACCTCAGTCTCCTTGCCCTATCTGCTGGCACTGGTGCTGCTGCCAGTACTGGGAGCCTCTCTTGATATGTTTACACTTCTCACAGCAACCCCCCAGTCCGAGTAGACAGACTTGGCTAGTGATAGGGTTGCCAGTTGTGGTTGGATGTATTCCTGGAGGTTTCATTATGACGAACTTTAACTGAAGATTAATCTTTAATTCCTGGAGACTCCAGGATAGTCCTGGAGGGTTGGCAACCCTTGCTAGCAGGACTCACGCTACTGTGCTAAAAACAGCTGTGTAAACATTGTGGGTTGGGCTGGGAGGTTCATTGCCATGGGCAGTGATTCAGGCTTTGAAGCGTAGGGGGAGGAGGGACTTCAGGGCCTGGAGCTCCAGCCCAAGCCACAACTTCAAAGCACTGTCTACACAGCTATTTCTAGAGTGCTAGCGTGAGACCCACTAGTCCAAGTCTCTAGCCCTGGGCTGGGCTGGGGGCGCTTGCTTCCATGGGGAGTCCATGGGCACTACAGGCATACGTTTTGCGCCCTTTACTCCAGCAGGGGGCTCTAAGCTGAGAGACTTCTGACTGACTGCTTCCCTCAGCAGGAAGTCTCTCTGCTGAGAGCCCGCCCTAGGGGTGGAGGACACAGATGCTGCCCCAGCACCAACAGCAGCATAAGACACAGACCCATAGAGAGGGGTCCAATTTAATTGCGAGTCCAATTTAATTGGGTCCTAATTAGGAATAAACAAAAACAGGCATATAGATTAAAATTTGTTCCCAAACACTTGTGGCTTGCTCATGACCCCTTCATGGCTCCCCAAAGAAACCACGGTTCACAATTTGGGAACCAGAGTTTATATCTACTGCTATTGCTAATTGTTAGATTGCATTTACACCGTCCTGTTTTTTTTTTTTTTTTTTTGCTGTTGAGTTGGGATGTTAGGCAAAAATAAAATTGCACGTGCTTTCTTTTCCATTCTCTTTTTCACAACATAATCTGCTTCTGCAGTTGCTTGAAGATGGTAACAAAAGTCTGCACCCAGGACTGAATGAAGGTCTTGTTTGTATTGCAAATGAATATATAGTTCAGAAACAGTTGTCATCTCTAATGTAATATACTGGGCGTTGAATGTTCCAGGGCTGGTATTACTGTTCTATATTTTAACCATTCTGACTTTGTGTCTGCTTCTTTATTCTTCTAGCATCAAAAGGTAATGCATCTAGCCATAACTGGTTCAAATATTACACCTATTCTTTTTGGTCAGTTAGGTCAGATAACATCTGTTGGCTATCCACGGGGCCAAGACCAGGCACAGATGGGATTGCTCTCGTTAGCATTTTCTCCAGGCATTTGCCCAGTTCCTTCCTGTATTTTAGATTCCAGCAGCCTCATATTTCTGCCTTTTCCTGTACATACTGCCAACACCTGTTGCATAATTTGGATTCCCATTCTGTATTGCCTGAGAAGTGTCCAGTGTATTGTACTGGCCTAGACATGCACATAAAAAGAAACAGGCATCACAGAACAGGAAGCAAAGAAATATAATAGAAGGTGTGGCAGGGCAAAGGTACCTTGGATTCCTATCAGACCTATGCACAGATGGGATCCTAACACTCTTCATTGGCAACAAGGATAACCTCCCAGTCACTGGCTAAGATATTCAACAGTACACGTGAAAATTTGAGACCTACCTTTCCCATGCACTGTTTATCCTGCACACACACAGGATCACCAACTATGCAAAATTAAATGCCCGGTGATATGCTGTTTCTTCCATAAGTGAAAACCCAAAAGAAAATACACAAGACAAAATTTGTGGGGAAAAAATACACATGGGGGGGGGGCGGGAAGCAGTACAAAATCACAAAAGCCTCCACCCACAGACTGCTAAAATACATAATCCTATAGCAAACTGACAGGTAGGGAGAGAGAGAGACACACACAAACAGAGGGTGGGTGTGTGTGTCAGATAGCAACACTCAAGTATGTGTGTCTAATTCTGTCTGACAGACCGTAGATATTGTCTTTTACCTCAAGTATTAGTGGGCTGTGGTTTCAAGACCAAGAGCTTGGTTCTCTCCTTCTCTTCCCCCTTAAGTTTCAAGTGACCCTGGTGTGCAGCAAAGTGGCAATCACACAAATCTAGCTGGCCATGGTTTTGTTACAATACAGTGACTCATGGACTAAAAAGTCATCTGCATTTGGAAGCAGGATGTGATTTTTTTGCAGTTACATTTTCCAAGACCAATTCACTTTCACCCACTCATTTCCTCTTAACAACAACAAAAGAAGTCCCTACTAGGAAATCTCAGATTTATCCCCCGTGTAATTCTACTGACTTCAATGGGATTTCAACAAGGGATAAATGTATCTCTTCATCCCTGGTGTCTAACTGGGACATTCCAGTGGCTTCCCATTGTCTTGCTAGATCCGTTCAATGGGTTATACTCGAGCTAAGCTCTCACAAGCCAGTTCTGTCTCCAGATGTCTTGATGCTGCTGTGTTAGTGTGTGTTTTTTTGCCACTCCAACCATTTGTTCCTCCACCTTCTCTCATAGCACAAACATGACTAGACATGCAAGTTTAGGTCAGTTACAGTTCTTTTCTAAAAATGCCCTCCTTTACCTCCTTCACCAAACAATTTGGAAGAGTTGCCAAATTTTGCATATTCAAGATCTATGAGGAGTCCCAGCTTTGGTGCACTGGGACATAATAATGCCACTGCACAGCACATAATCTGGGTCTATTTCCACAGGTTAAAAGTATTCAGCCTTTTCAGAAGTGCCTCATTAAAAGGCTAATTATTGTTGAAAGGTTTCTGGTTATTTGATTTTATTTATTTGCAGAGCTGGTCACATTTTTTTCAAAGTTTAAAAGAATAAATGGGTTGTGAGGGGAAATCAAAAATATCTTCCATTTTGAATGGCTCTATAAAAACTTATTTTTTTATTCGAAGCACCTGGAAAAACACAGGCACAGTTGTATGCAAGGAAAAAATACAGAATGTAATTTTACCTTTGCTTCTACATGCTCCTCTTCCTTATTGAGTTCCTCATTCTGTTTTCCCTCTACATTAGTATTAGTTTCTACAGTTTCATTTTCAGATTGGAACAGTGTGTCCCTGCTTGGAGTCCTGCAGCAGTCAAGAGTTTGCCCTGTGCAGACCGTTGTAGCTTGGAGTGAGTCTGTAGTAGTGCTTTCTTGTTCCCCATTTACTAAGTTACTGTTGACTGCAATATCTGAAGCTGGAGTGGATGTATTGGTGCTATGTTCCAGTAATTTATTGTCCTTGCATTCCATCTGGCCTTGTGCTACTACTCCATTGGCCGTGTGTTTCTGTACAACCTGAGTTTGACCTGTATTATTTCCCTGCTTTTGTAGTGGGTGTTGGGAGAGGAGTTTTGGCTGAGGTGATGCTGACCCATATCTTCCTTGAGATTTAGCAACCTTTACAACAGAGGATTCTTTCTTCAAATCACTAGGACTTGAGGGACTAAAAGGTTAAAAAAAGAAAAAAAGAAAAAAGAGTTAAGGGCAACATTAGAAAAAAGTGTTTAATTTTAAGAGGGCATTTATATTGCACAACTTTAAACTTCTGCAAAGCTATTTTTATTTGCTAATATTAGAAATGTTCAGTTATGCAGAACATGTCTAATATAGGCCTTCCATGGTGTAAAGTCATATTTAATTCAACAAATCACATGGGCAACAGTATACATCTTCCTAGAAATTAAAATGGTGTCCATTGTCTGCCTGTTAATAAACAACTTTTATGACACTCCTCACTAGTAGAACTCAAAGAACATTACAAAAGTGGTCAGTATTATTATCCCCATTGTACAGACAGGGAAATGGAGGCACATAGCTGAAATGACTTGTCCAAGGTCACTCAGCAGGCCAGCAGCAGAGCTGAAATAGAATCCAGATCTCCTAAATCCCAGTCCAATGCTCTGTCCATAGACCCCTCTGTTCCCATGGCTACACTTAAGTGTGCAAGAAACATTATTTTAATTTTTCCATTTTCCTTACTATATTCTGATATAGTAAAAGCTTTCTATTCTTAATATAGCTCTACACGCTTATCTTTATAGTCCAGTCCCAGGTCAGTCAATTTATTTAGTGCCACCCTTTCAGATCCTTGTTGCTATCAAGAGGAAAGCCGCCTTTCTGTTCATGCCTCATCAGTTCAAGTCAGTCCCAAACATGCATCTGTCCCTGGCATGTACCCCGAATTTTGTCTTTCAGTGGTATTCTTTCAGGGTTCCTACTCTGGGCTACTGTTAACATTAAAGATACTCTATAAAAGCAGTGGATGTATTGTTTCTTGACTTTAGCAAAGCTTTTGACACGGTCTCCCCCAGTATTCTTGTCAGCAAGTTAAAGAAGTATGGGCTGGATGAATGCACTATAAGGTGGGTAGAAAGTTGGCTAGATTGTCTGGCTCAATGGGTAGTGGTCAATGGCTCCATGTCTAGTTGGCAGCCGGTGTCAAGTGGAGTGCCCCAGGGGTCGGTCCTGGGGCCGGTTTTGTTCAATATCTTCATAAATGATTTGGAGGATGGTGTGGATTACACTCTCAGCAAATTTGCAGATGATACTAAACTAGGAGGAGTGGTAGATACGCTGGAGGGCAGGGATAGGATACAGAGGGACCTAGACAAATTGGAGGATTGGGCCAAAAGAAATCTTATGAGGTTCAAATAAGGATAAGTGCAGGGTCCTGCACTTAGGACGGAAGAACCCAATGCACAGCTACAGACTAGGGACCAAATGGCTAGGCAGCAGTTCTGCGGAGAAGGACCTAGGGGCGACAGTGGACGAGAAGCTGGATATGAGTCAGCAGTGTGCCCTTGTTGCCAAGAAGGCCAATGGCATTTTGGGATGTATAAGTAGGGGCATAGCGAGCAGATCGAGGGACGTGATCGTTCCCCTCTATTCGACATTGGTGAGGCCTCATCTGGAGTACTGTGTCCAGTTTTGGGCCCCACACTACAAGAAGGATGTGGATAAATTGGAGAAAGTCCAGCGAAGGGCAACAAAAATGATTAGGAGTCTGGAACACATGACTTATGAGGAGAGGCTGAGGGAACTGGGATTGTTTAGTCTGCTGAAGAGAAGAATGAGGGGGGATTTGATAGCTGCTTTCAACTACCTGAGAGGTGGTTCCAGAGAGGATGGTTCTAGACTATTCTCAGTGGTAGAAGAGGACAGGACAAGGAGTAATGGTCTCAAGTTGCAGTGGGGGAGGTTTAGGTTGGATATTAGGAAAAACTTTTTCACTAGGAGGGTGGTGAAACACTGGAATGCGTTACCTAGGGAGGTGGTAGAATCTCCTTCCTTAGACGTTTTTAAGGTCAGGCTTGACAAAGCCCTGGCTGGGATGATTTAATTAGGGATTGGTCCTGCTTTGAGCAGGGGGTTGGACTGGATGACCTCCTGAGGTCCCTTCCAACCCTAATATTCTATGATTCTATGATTCTAAAATAAAGGTTTTATTGCATTAGTGTAAAATCACTGGGATGAAAAGGAATACTTGCATGTTGCTGTTTTACTAGAAATTCATATTTACCCCCCCCCAAAAAAATTTTTTTTAAGAACTGTGGTGATAAAACTATTTTGCATAAAGTGATAAATGATGCAGTCTTCCTGCTGCATTGTTTGTAATATGTGAAGACCATTAATTCCATTGCAAGATTAATTTAGAAGGGTTAGAAACAGCAGAAACCAAACAACTCTTCCTTAAAATAAATATTACAACCACATTACAGACTCAACAGGTTTATTGGTGGTTTGAAGAATGCACTTCATTTGGATGTTAGTTTTCTGTGAGTTGGCTTTCTTTTTTTCGTGTTTTGTTTTTCAGCATGTATACAAATTAAAATCACAGTGCAATTTGTTTTGTGAAAATGATACCCTTTTAAAAAGTCAGTGAAATGCATATTATGCTACATTCATTTATAAAAACAGTTAACTTCCTGTAAATTCATTTTGGCTTTTTTATGCCAAAATATATATATTTTTTATATTGCTGCATATAGTTAAGAATAATTCTAACTCTTCCCCATTTCTATTAGCTTTTGGGCTGTGCAAGCAAACTAAAACCTATTACTGTATTTCACAATCACAATGTACTACTGCACAGTTTGGGTATACAAAGACAAAAGATTGGCAGAGGGTGTCAGTCTTCCTGCTTTAAAGCAGCAGCACATTGCCAACTGAGGATATGAAAAAAAAATTCTTTTCCCCAGCCCACAATATAACACAGAACTGGGCAGGTGTGTTATGGAGGCTTTTTCTCAAAGGAGGATTAGTCTTGCTCTAGAAGTCAGGTACAGGCTAGTGTATGGGATTAAACACTAGATAGATGGATCAATTATCTCTTCATGTCAGGCAATTCCCATGTTTATAAGTAAAAAATGAACAAACATTGTAAATAGGGAATAATAGGGCTTTAGCATAATAATATTTATAGTTCCCTTTGGTCCCAAAATAGTACAGACTTCTCAAAACCATTCAGACATCCCCAAAAGATGGAACCAACATACCTCCTCCTGAGGATGACAGATATCAAAGCATGCTACCCGTGTAATTCCCAGTCAGGAGATCCTGATATGAGAGGGTGGTTAGAAGGTTCCCTGCCTTTTTTTTTCCAGCATCAAGGAGATGCATGAGATCATCTTAGCTCTTTCTTAAGAAGCTGGGAGCGGTGGAAGTCCTAGTGGCTATGTTTTAATTTCTTTTATTTCCCTCCTTAACCAAAAATGAAGCAGTTCAGTTTGAAGGATGGGTGAAAATTCATCATGTGGGGTAACAAGAGTCAGTTAACCCATCCTGTATCATGCAGCTCCATCACGACATTTCCTCTCTTTTGTTAAACAGGCCTCATAGTAGGTCCCTGCCAAACTGGATAACTATTAAAGCAGATGGAAGAGTAAGAGTCCTTTTCCTAAGGATACCAGACTGTTAAAAGAATTCTGAGACTGATACTTCAGGAGAATTATAAAAAGGAAAACAAAACAGACTGGGGGTGGGGCCTAAACTGAAAAAGTTCCTGCAAATCCTCCAACATTGCATTTCCCCTTTCCCTATTCGCAGCTGTCATGGCAGTGTAGCAGTCAGATGAGATCTCAAATAGGTTAGAGGCTCCTTTTCCTGTCATAGATCAAGCTCATCATCCGTGTGATAGTCTTGGGCTTCTAGTAAATAAAGTCTCCTCTTGCAGCACTGGACTACTCGTATGTTAAGATGTATTCCAGATGAAGGCCAGATTCTGCCCTCTGATGCATGTGTGCACATTGGCCTTAAATCAGTGGGCTGGCGATGCATAATAAATCATACATTCATGTAGGAAATGTTCCTTCAGAATGCGGATGTCCTTGAAGTACTGGAAGGCCAATGCCATATATACCCACTAGACAACTCTCACTGCTCCTAGAATTGGCCCAGTCTGAGGTTTTACTGCTTTCTGAAAGGTCACCGTATAATATTTATGACCATTTATCCAATTGTTTAAACAAAGGGCTTCCTGGGGTTTGTTTTCATTTGACACATCTCCTTTTAAGATGAAGATAACACCTGAGATTATATTCACTTAAAATTTACTCCCTCTTCTGATGGTAGTTATTCCATGCCCCCGACCCGGCTTTTAAACTTATGTTCACACATATATCCTGAGTAGAGGAACTGACCTTTCATGTGTATACAGGAGCATGGAAACCTCTTGGGACATGGATATAAAAAGTTTGTTATAGTATTAGAAATAGGTTTCTTCTCACTGCTTCAAAGTGTGCTTTTAGAGCATTTAGTCCCTTCATGTACATTTTGATTAAAAAAATGGTATGTGAACAGGATGTTTTAGTGACAGTAAATATCATCACAGCTGACATTTTTCAGTGTTCTAAATATTTGCCTGCACTCTGCAGTTTTGTAAAATGAAGAACAGCAGCAATGTTCTAGTTCACTACAACCAGAAAATCAAACGGACCATAAACAGGTAAGTGAAAGTGACCCATTTAGTTTTCCTGTGTACGCGGAATGATGTAAGAAAGGGCAAACCAGCATGAAAAGTCAAAAGAAAAATTAAGATTTCAAATGATTCCACTTTTTATAAATTGAGATTTATTAATAAACACAAAAGGAATTAAGGTTCCCTGAACAATTTCATTTTAAATATTTATTCCAAACTATGAACATTTTTCAGGATATTTTAATCATGCAAATTATTTATTTCACTTCAGATTGTGCTCGAGAAACTAACCTTGTAAAAAGTGTGTACTCCAAGGACTAAAAAAAGAGTTAAGTTTCTATTATTAATTATTAATATTCTAAATCAACATTTATAAGTATTAGGCAGACCACCACAAGTTAGGTTTGTTTAAACACACTTTTTCTTTTAATGAAATACTGCAATTAGACAATATATTGCAAAGCAAGAAGCACTGTGTTGCAGCTAATCCTGGGGAGATATCAAATAGTTATCATAGGCATTACTCTGTTCCTATTTAAATCAGTAGCAAGACTGCCATTGACTTCAGTGAGAGCAATACCAGAGTCTATACTTTCACAACATATACCATTCATTTACGCAATATGTTATAGTTCATTAATCTGCACAGAGTGTTGTTAAAAGAATTAGGACACATCGCCCTTTACCCCTTACTTTTAAAAGAAAGCAAGTGACTTACCTGCCTCCTTCAAAACGACTGATGAGATCTGACACCTTGTGGGGTTTTTCCTTTGACACACAAGAAGCAGAGGTAGGTGTGACTTCCTCCATTCTTGGTTGTGCAGTAGGTAAAGCTTTCCGCATAGGGGTTTGGTGTGTGATGGATAAAAATGAATTCTGCAGATGCACTGGCTTTGGAGGCACTGTAAGGGGAAAAAAAACCACCACCACACATTAACTATTACTTAACATTGCTAAATTGAAGACAGATAGATCAACCGATAGAAAAAGGTACCAGGAGCACCAAGAAAAGTTCCTTAAGTTCACCTAAATGTAATAGTTCTCTTACCAATTCATACTAGATTTCAACATTTACTGTATACTGTCAGACATCTAGTTATTGGATAGAAGCCAGCCAATGTGCTACTTTAACAATCTAATAAAGTTGCTTTACAGAATCTATGGAAATCAAAAGGACGGCAGTTTTGATCCTCATAACCAGTGGTTTTACCCAAAATAAGAACTAATATAATTCCAAGATCTAGCTGTGATGAAGGGCACAGGGGTTATTCCAGTTACTCTTCCCCAGCAGGGGCTAAAAAAAGCTATGAACAAAAAACTTTGGTGCTCCATCTCTCACACACACCCCCATACCCCCACCAGCTGATATCAGAAGGGCTTTGCTTCAGGAAAGCTTCAGTTTTGGTTGTCCGGTATCAAGAGACATTGCCCTGAGCACTAAGGCTGAAGTCTATGAGCTCTTCTTTTGGCATGAACAGGTGCAGCTCCATTTACTTCACTGGACCTTTGCCCTTTTGCAGTGGCTAACAATATGGTCCTATATATAAACTAATTTAGATTTATACAAACCTTCATAAATACCCACCCTTTGAAATACACAATACAAAGCAAAATAGAAATAACAACTTGGATATGAATAAAAATCCAGCAAGGCCCTTCCTTTGATCACCCCGTTTCCATAACACCCAAAAAGGGATAAGCTTTGCAGCACATCCAGAAAGTTGGGGCCGGGGGGGGGGGGGGAGAAAGAGAATCAGTCATTGGCAGACGCAGACGGGTAAGTGAGCTCCCAAGTCATGGGACCCTAGAGGAAAATGCCCTGCTATCACCTCCCATTGGAACTACAGGTCACTAACCAACAGCAGCAGTATGGCAGGGCATAGAAGAGAACAGTAAGAACAGATAGTTTGCTAGTTATAAAGCAACTGTTGTACAGTTACTTAATCTAAAATGAGCCAACATGGATCCTTTTGCTTTCTAGAATTTGCCTCAGATCCTGGCTTTTCAGTCTCCACCCCAGCATCCCCAGCTCTACAGTGAAGTTTAGCCTCCTTTCTCCCACCAAAATAGTTAGTGATATTTGCTTACTGTGTTCAGAAAGCTTTTATTCCCTTTCCCTCATTCCTACAATAGCTAAGTGTTTCTGGAATTGTTAGTAATCAGCTCTGGTTTTATACAGCCGTAGCCAAGAGGCAGCAGGCCAGGCTGCATGAGAAGCACTGCCCTTCAGAGTCACAGCTGCTGGTAGTTTTCAAACTAATCTTATCCCTATCAGAAACCAGCACCCACCACATCTGCGTGGCAGAGCTTCCATTTGGCCTGACTGTTTCCTGCGATCATTTAAGAACAGCAAACCTGCTTTTGCATAGCAAGGAAAGGGGGAGGGGAAATCACATGCAACAATGCCCCAAAAATTAGTTGTGGGTAGAGGCATTTTCCACTTTTATGCATCCGATGAAGTGAGCTGTAGCTCACGAAAGCTTATGCTCAAATAAATTGGTTAGTCTCTAAGGTGCCACAAGTACTCCTTTTCTTTTTGCGAATACAGACTAACACGGCTGCTACTCTGAAACATCAGAAGTGGAAAAGGAGAAAGTTTACACACACACTCTCTCTCTCACTGATTGGAAGTCTAAAGAGCAGCCATTTTGTTACTTCCTGAATCACACTTCCACTAAAAACACATCAGCTCTTGAAAGCCTGTATCCACCCAATAAAACAAGACTCCCACCAAGAGGGGACAGGAGATGGCACTAGTATGGGCTATGTGTCACCTGTGACTAAGAAGAGCAAGCATTCTAGAAGCTACTGATGTATGGTACTGTACATGGTTAAAAGCCACACAGTTCCTAGCAGCACGGACACACTCCTTTCCCTGTGATTCTATTGATTTTCCATATATTATGCTTGAATATCAGACCTTCAAATTGTAATTATTCACATAGTTATTAAAGAGGGAGAGGGACTCCATTTTTAGGAAAGACTGAAGAGTTAGGTCATAAATAATGATAGTTTGGCTGAAGGACAACTCAGATTGGAGGACAATCAGTGTGCACAGCTATTTAAATGGAGACATCAAGAAGAGGGCAATCATTTAAGGCAGTTTACGAGACATAGGTGGGCAACCTGGACAGGCAGATCAAGTGTCCCCTCCTCCCCGCCCTTATCAATAAAAGCTTACTGCTGGATCCTGAGACAGTTCCTCACTGAAAACAGTATAAGTCCTATCACCCAAGATTTAAAGACTGGGTTGAAGAAAACAGTTATACTCCTGAGGGCATTATGCGCCAAAAAATTAAAAATTCTGTGCCCCAAAATTTAAAATTCTGCAAATTTTATTTGTCAAATAAACGTGGAGGTTCCAGCATGGCATTGGGGAGCACAGGCCACTGGCTGCACAGAGGTGGGAGATCACTGTGCAGCTCCCACAGGGACACAGACTCAGAGGTGAAGCTGCACCAAACCATGACAGAGCACAAGGACCGAGCCTACCCCAGAAACACCCCAGGGCCCTACCCCTCTATGACAGGTGCACCAGTTGTGGGCAGGCAGGCTCAGCAAGGCAGGATCCAAGTGTGAAGGGGCTTAGTGTGGGGGGGATCCAGGTGTGGTTAAGATGGTTGTGTGTGGGGCAATCTGGGTGCGGGTAGCTCAGTGGAGGATCTAGATGCACAGGAGCTTGTTGGGGGGTTGAGTGTGCAATGGTAATGGGACTCTGCATGGGGGGTCCAGGTGAAGGTGATTGGGGCTCAGCAGGGGGTCTGGGTGTGTGTGTTTGGGGTCCAGATGCTGGAGTAGTGGGGCTCGGTCGGGGGTGGGGGGGGAATCCATGTGCAGCTGGTTTGGGGTCGGTAGGGTGGGGACCCAGGTGTGGGTGGCTCATTGGGCTGGTCCAGGTGCAGGGGAAGTGGGGCTCGTTGTGGGGGTTCTGGGCATGGGGGTGTGTGAGGCTTGGCAGGGGGGGTCTGGATATGAAGGGGGGTGTGGATGCATGGGAGTTGGGCAGATGGGGGAGCAGCTCCCTATACAGTGATCCCTCCCCCTGCAGCTGAGAAGTGATAGGTGCAGGAAGCATGGGGGATGGGGCGGGGGGGAGTTTGCAGAGCTTCCGACAGCCAGGGGAGAAATCTGGGGGTGGGTCTGACACAGCTCCAAATGCCATGTAGGGGAAGAGGAACTCTTAAGAACATAAGAATGGCCATCCTGGGTAAGACCAAAGGTCCCTACCGTCAGCGGCCAATGCCAGGTGCCCCAGAGGGAGTGAACCTAACAGGCAATGATCAAGTGATCTCGCTCCTGCCGTCCATCTCCACCCTCTGACAAACAGAGGCGAGGGACACCATTCCTTACCCATCCTGACTAATAGCCATTAATGAACTTAACCTCCATGAATTTATCCAGTTCTCTTTTAAACCCTGTTATAGTCCTAGCCTTCACAACCTCCTCAGACAAGGAGTTCAACAGGTTGATTGAGCACTGTGTGAAGAACAACTTCCTTTAATTTGTTTTAAACCTGCTGCCATTAATTTCATTTGGTGGCCCCTAGTTCTTATATTATGGGAACAAGTAAATAATTTTTCCTTATTCACTTTCTCCACACCACTCATGATTTTATAGACCTCTATCATATTCCCCCTTTAGTCTCCTCTTTTCCAAACTGAAAAGTCCTAGCCTCTTTAATCTCTCCTCTTATGGGACCCGTTCCAACCCCCTAATCATTTTAGTTGCTCTTTTCTGAACCTTTTCTAATGCCAGTATATCTTTTTTGAGAGGAGGGGACCACATCTGTATGCAGTATTCAAGATGTGAGCGTACCACGGATATATAGAAGGGTAATAAGATATCCTCAGTCTTATTTTCTATCCCTTTTTTAATGATTCCCAACATCCCGTTTGCTTTTTTGACTGCCACTGCACACTGTGTGGATGTCTTCAGAGAACTATCCGCGATGACTCCAAGATCTTTCTCCTGATTAGTTGTAGCTAAATTAGCCCCCATCATATTGTATGTACACCTCTACCCAGATATAACATGACCCGATATAACGCGGTTTTGCATACAACGTGGTAAAGCTCCAACACACTGCTCTGAGCAGTGAGTTAAGGGTGCTGGGCCAGGGCTCAGGCCGAGGGGTTGGATAAGGGGCAGAGGGTCTCGGATGCAGTCAGGGGCTCGCCTCCCCAGGGTCTGGGAGACAGGAGCTGTGGGGGGGCACTGCAGTCCCAGAGTGGCCCGGGGGATTAGTGGTGGGCCGGGAGCAGCCCGCTCCGCTTCCCTTGCCCCGGCCCCAGCCGTGTCGCTCGGGGGAGGGGTTTTGGGGTAAGGGATGCCCCCCCTCCCCGCACTCACTGGCAGTGGTGGAAGCGGAGCAGCCTGGCCCCACCCCACTCCACTCCGCCAGCTCCCAGCTGCGGCGCTCCATTTCCACCGCAGGTGAGTATGGGGGGTGTCCTTTCCCCAACCTCCCCGCACTCAGCAGCGGCAGGAAGCGGAGCACCGCGGCTGGGAGGTGGTGGAGTGGAGCGGGCTGGGGCCGCGTTGCTCTGCTTCCCACCACTGCCAGTGAGTGCCTGTCAGGGGCGGGAGTGTGGATAGGGGTCGGAGCAGTCAGGGGACAAGGAGCAGGGGGGTTGGATAGGAGGTGGGGTCCTGGGGGTGATTAGGGATGGGGGTCTCTCGATGGGGCTGTCAGGGAACAAGGAACAGGTGGGCCAAAGCAAGTTTGATATAATGCGGTCTCACCTATAATGCGGTGAGACTTTTTTTTGTCTCCAAGGACCATGTTATATTGGGGTAGAGGTGTATATAGTTGGGGTTATTTTTTCCAATGTGCATTACTGTTACATTTATTCACATTAAGTTTCATTTGCCATTTTGTTGCCCAATCACTTAGTTTTGTGAGATCTTTTTGAATTTCTTCACAGTCTGCTTAACTATCTTGAGCAGTTTACTATTGTCTGCAAACTTTGCCACCTCACTGTTTACCCCTTTCTCCAGATCATTTATGAATAAGTTGAATAAGATAGGTCCTAGGACTGACCCTTGGGGAACACCACTAGTTACCTCTCTCCATTCTGAAAATTTACCATTTATTCCTACCCTTTGTTCCCTGTCTTTTAACCAGTTCTCAATCCATGAAAGGATCTTCCCTCTTATCCCATGACAACTTAATTTACATAAGAGCCTTTGCTGAGGGACCTTGTCAGAGGCTTTCTGGAAATCTAAGTACACTATGTCCACTGGATCCCCTTGTCCACATGTTTGTTGACCCCTTCAAAGAACTCTGATTAGTAAGACATGACCTCCCTTTACAGAAACCATGTTGACTTTTGCCCAACAATTTATGTTCTTCTATGTGTCTGACAGTTTTATTCTTTACTACTGTTACAACTAATTTGCCCGGTACGGACGTTAGACTTACCGGTCTGTAATTGCCAGGATTACCTCTAGAGCCCTTCTTAAATATTGGCGTTACATTAGCTATCTTCCAGTCCTTGGGTACAGAAGCTGATTTAAAGGTCAGGTTACAAACCATAGTTGTTAGTTCTGCAATTTCACATTTGAGTTCCTTCAGAACTCTTGGGTGAATGCCATCTGGTCCCGGTGACTTGTTACTGTTAAGCTTCTCAATTAGTTCCAAAACCTCCTCTAGTGACACTTCAATCTGTGACAATTCCTCAGATTTGTCACCTACAAAAGATGGCTCAGGTTTGGGAATGTCTCTAAAATCCTCAGCCATGAAGATTGAAGCAAAGAATTCATTTAGTTTCTCTGCAATGACTTTATAGTCTTTAAGTGCTCCTTTTGTATCTCGACCATCCGGGGTCCCAGTGATTGTTTACCAGGCTTCCTGCTTCTGCTGTACTTAAACATTTTATTATTACCCTTTGAGTTTTTGGCTAGCTGTTCTTCAAACTTCTTTTTGGCTTTTCTTACTACCAAATTTAAATGTAAAAATGTAATGTTTATGCTCCTTTCTATTTACGTCACTAGGCGTCCCGTCCTCCCCAGCCCAGCTAGAACTAGAAGCTGAGCCTGGCGCAGGGTAAGAGCCACCAGCCCGGTCTTCGTCAGTGCTGCCTCCTGTCCCACGGTGATTTACCTCTGCCGGTTGCCCTAAGCACCTGAAACATACTGCTTGGGAGGGCTGCATGACCGATCTTGTGGCTTCCCTTTGCTGCCCTGTCAGAAGCTCATTTTTCTGCAGGGATGCAAAGACATCCGTGAGTATATAAATTCTGTGAATGCAGAAGTAGTGCAGAATTCCCCCAGGAGTAATAGTTGCATATATACCGTACTGTCAGGAACAACCATGCTCTGGCAGAAAGATGCAATTGACCTAGCAGCTTTTCCATCTCTACCTTGCATTAGTGTACGAGAGGAAATAGTGAATTCTACTACCAACAGAGAACTTTGCTATCAAGGAGTAGCTTTAGTGACAGCTTCAGTACAAATAAGAGTGTACATGTTACTTTAATCTATTTAAATAGCCAGAACCCTTTCCCAAAGAGTTTATAACTTCAATCATACCAACATCAAAGGATAAATGAAACAATAGTATGAAAGAACAATGGAGAAGGATGAGGGTCACAGTAAGAAATGAGATGTTTCTTAGGTATGCAACATTTATATTTATTAATTAATATACATGCCTATGGTCCAGGATATAGACTAGACTAAGAACAGTGGAGAGGAGATGAGCGCTGGAAGGGTAACTCAACATGCCATATTTTTAAATGAATTGCATTATAATCACTGAACAAGTGAAACAATTTTCTCACCAGCATTTTGTACAATGAGATGCTTTCCAAAGAAATTAAATATGTTTGTTCCATCTGCCTGCTTGCTGCTATGAAGCACTGTTTTCTCTTTACCGTTCTCCCCTCTCATATGCAGTTCTCAGGAGGACTGGCAGATCTAGGCCAGTGAGCATCAGATAATTGTCAGAGATGAATAATTAGATAGCTAGCTGAACTAAAAAAAAAAAAGTGATGAGACAGCTGAAAAAAACAGACAGGCTGGGAAGAAGCAGGACACAATGGAGTATGAGCTTTCGTGGGTGAATACCCACTTCGTCAGATGCACATGGGTATTGACCCACGAAAGCTTATGCTCCAATACGTCGGTTAGTCTGTAAGGTGCCACAGGACTCTTTGCCGCTTTTACAGATCCAGACTAACACGACTACCCCTCTGAGAACGGAGTATGGGCAATCCAATTTCCCTGGGGGAAAAGATGGAAGGACAAGAGGAGTTTGGGTGGATTTAAGACCACGATTAAAAAGATGTATAGCAACATTTCCTGTGATGCATTTCATCGAGTAACTATAATGGGCTTTGTACAATTGTAGAAAATCAGTTTGATAAGTAATTAATACTATTGTGAGAATTCCTAAAAATTGCTGGTGTTGATGGAGTTTAATGTTTAGCAAATACAAGTGGTGCATGTTTGGAGCAGAAAACCTTTTTTCTCCCCTCATTGAACCCTATATCCGTTTTGGGGGAAAATCAGTTTCTAGATCCTTCCTAAACAAACCACGGCCAGAGGTGGTCAGACCTCCTTCTAGCTGGTAGCAATAATGTCAAGGCAAAATCCTGGTTCCACTAGAACTGACAAGTCACGGAGTCCAGGGTGCCCCCCACCTCCCCCCGCAGCAGGTAAGATTTAGTTAGAGGTATTTTTAGTAAAAGTCACAGAGAGGTCATTATCTGTGACTTTTTGGTTATTTCCCGTGGCCTGTCTAAACAAGCCCAGTTCCCTCAGCCTCTCCTCGTAAGACATGTGCCCCCGATCATTTTCGCTGACCTCCACTGGACTCTCTCCAATTTGTCCACATCCTTTCTGTAGTGGGGGGCCCATAACTGGATGCAATACGCGAGATGTGGCCTCACCAGTGCCGAATAGAGGGGAATAATCACTTCCCTCTGTCTGTTGGCAATGCTCCTACTAATACAGCCCACTATGCCATTAGCCTTCTTGGCAACAAGGGCACACTGCTGACTCAGATCCAGCTTCTCATCCAACGTAATCCACAGGTCCTTTTCTGCAGAACTGCTGCTTAGCCAGTCAATCCCCAGCCTGCAGTTGTGCATGGGATTCTTCTGTCGCAAGTGCACAACTCTGCACTTGTCCTTGTTGAACCTCATCAGATTCCTTTTGGCCCAATCCTCCAATTTGTCTACGTTACTCTGGACCCTATCCCTACCCTCCAGCATATCTGCCTCTCCCATCATTTTAGTGTTATCCGCAAACTTGTTGAGGGTGCAATCTATCCAATTGTCCAGATTAATGAAGACGTTGAACAAAACCAGCCCCAGGACTGACCCCGGAGGCACTCTACTTGATACCAGCTGTCAACTAGACATTGAGCCATTGATCGCTACCCTAACATCCTAGAGATGTTATGATGGTTGGAAAACTGGCAGGCCAGGATATGGATAGTCATCCTGGTTTTGAGAGAAAACTTAACAGGGATGAAATGGGATCAGAAGACAGGGATCGAACCCAAGCAGAGACCCACACCCAGCAGGGAAGGAAACCATCTCCCAGAAGCCCTGGGATGGGCAGGGAAACATGATGTGCCGTATGCAGCCAGCAGGGTCACTTTGCTCAAGAATGCCTACGACATCTACTAAGTCCCAGTGGGGTGTTGAAAGGCCAGCTATATCCCAACCTCTCAGAGTTAACTGCGTGACTGAATTATTCCACAGCCTTGGATGGGCTCTCAAGAGAGTACTGTCTCCTGCAAAGATGAGTTTTGGCTCTACTGAGGAATGTTCTGTTTTGCCAGAAGAGAGCCATGGTATCCCCACTGGAGCTTTAGGAGATCTTTTAGATCTCCTGGGTCCAAGTCATTCAGCATCTTGAAGATAAAGACAGAGACCTGGAACTTTATTTGAAGTTCTATGAGAAACCAGTGTATAGAGTAGAGAACAGGTTTGACATGGCTCACAGTAGTTTGCATAGCTGAGATGATGTGTTGAAGCATTTGGCACTAGCTGGAGTTTCCTAAGCACCGAAGTCTTCATGCTGCGGTATACTGCAGTATTGTAGTCTAGCTGAGACCATGTATAACTGAGGCCACGTCTTTGGCCATCAGGGAAGGACAGAGTCTCCTCACCACCTGGAGATGGTATTAAAGCATTACTCACAGTTGCTGCTATGTGAGAGCTCAGTGACAGGAGGAATCCAAAACCACTACTAACCTGTAGTTAGAACATCCTCCAGAGCTACAGATGTACTGAGATGTCTTTGTAAGGCGGCTTATTAGAGATGCAGTAAATCAACTTTTTTTTTTTTTTTGGTTTGCCACATAACAGGACTTAAATTTCATCAGGTATGAAATAAGAACTTACAACAGATAGATCACGCAAGTGGAAGAACACTAGCATCCAGGAGACAGACCATCTGTCCTGTTTGTAACATTGTGTGTGATTATGGTGAAGCCGAGCCGAGGCTAGGGCTCAGACATATCTGTAGTGGGAGCAAATTACGAACTACCTACAGCTCTCTGTCCCAGTGACCTAGAGCATCATGTTCCACCTCTGGATGGTTAGAGAACTTTGCGGACCGTGAGGACCACAGTGATCCATGAACGTGTCACCACCAGGCCAGATTATTGTAATTCACTCTATTTTAAACTGAATTTGAAGACTATGTGCAGGCTCCAGATGGTACAGAATGTGCCTGCCTGCTTTCCTTTATGGTGGAGGCTGCCGTGAGCACATCAGGACCATGCTTAAGTCCCTTCACTGGCTTCCAGTCTGTTTCAGAAGCCAGTTTAGGGCTTTTTTCATAATTTTTCAAAGCAATTAATAAATCAAAGCCCAACAACATTAAAGACTGAATTTTGATCTATGAATTGCTGAGTTTGTGTGTTGTTTCCTAAGAACTCCTTTCAGCAAGAACTATCCTTTTACCAGGGTGGATAAAAATGATTTAAAAAATAAGATTTTTAAATTTTAAATAGGATTTTTTTGATAGAATGCTTTTTGAGGAAAAAACTGATCTAAAGACAGTTTTAATTAAGATACACTATAGCGCAAAGATATATCATGGAATAGGGATTATAAATTCTAATTCTATAGTATGAGACCATATATTCATGTAATGTTTAAGAAAAGTTTTGTAAATGAGTTCCAATAGTTCATAGATTAGGGACCCAATCTTATGGAGTTCCACAGACTTCTGTATAGAAAGATTAACCTAAATAATTTGATCTACTGGGTCTCCGTGCTCAGTCTAGAAGATACCATCAGAGATGCTTAGTTTTGCAGTTCTCAAACTGTGGATTTGTGTCTCCAGAGGTAACATGCCTGTTAACAGCAAAAGTGTTTTTAAATAAATAAAGAGGTGAGAAACAACAGACCTCAACTCTATTGTACCTCTGCAAATTTGTGTACACAGAGTCAATCCCTTACCTATCTCTAAAAGTGCAATGTTTCAGAAAGTTCAATGAATAGAAGATCATTGGGGGTGGAATAGATCTGGACAAGAAGTCTGGAGATAAATGTAAGAATTGAGGGACATATGCTTTCTTGTTAAAATATTATATGTTTGGTGTTGAAGAAAAAAAATCCAGAATACTTAACATTGTTTTATTTAACTAAAACAACAATTTAAAAATCTGGTGTTCTCCTCCTAATACGCATGGCAAGAAAATCCTCCAAATATTAATCATTAACCTGTTGAATTGGAGATAGTTCACCTCCCAATGACTTCATAAACATCTGCATCAATTACCTTTGGTAAATGAAATAACCAAACAATCATTCATTTTCTGATATAACTGTAAAACTAATTTGAAAAGTTTTCAAAATAAATCACTGTTAAAAACGTATAGTTGTGCCTTCTGAAAATGAAACCTACATCTATCTCTGAGTTGTGAAGAACATGTATTAAGGTTATAACAACCAACGAGAATGCACTTTTATGTAGAAAACCATGATTAAATCGAGTCTTCCTGACTAGTGATTTAAATCAAATCCACCCTGCCTTTTACCCTCAATATCTTAGACTAACTTGTGTTCTACTTAAAATGCCAGGAAATAATATAACCAAAATTGAGGGGAAAGAATTTTATGTTGGATTCTGTTCAGCAGTTTATTCACTTGCTCTGGCTGCATCAGGACTGGTATGTAATGAGTGATTATTTCCAAAGATTTAAGTTATTTTTCAGACAGACACCAAGTAATTACACTTAAAGACAGGTTCAGGATCCAGGGTTAGTTTCAAATCCAAATCTTGGGTAATATGTAGGACCTTGTCTACACTTTATTTCCAAAACAGTGCTGATTACTTACACACACACACACACCCCCACCCCTTTATCTTTACTACTTGTTATCTCTCTCTCTCTCTCTCTCTCCTAAACTTTGGTAGGTTAGATCAATGTCACTTAGTGATTAATTTAACAGCAGCAAAGAAACTGGCATTGCAATTCAGTTCTGAGATCTTATTTCCTTTAATCAAAGACAGACATTTAAGGTTGGCAAGACTAAAGCAACCGCCCAAAAAACAATTTTTGAAAATCATTTCCTGCTAGTATTGGAAAAAACAGTGTACCGTACCTGTAAACTAAAGTTACAATTCTGTTAAAAATTCAGCTACTCAATGGAGCAACCCAAACAGTTTAAGGCACTTGGATTGTTTTGGTTCATGAGGGTACACCTCATTCCATCCCTCATTTCTGCCTGTTTGCTTTTTATGAACAGACAAGCCCAATACAAAATGCTTTAAGATAATTTTGATACCCTGAATGCACTCAGAGGAGCAGAGAGAGGGAGACACACAGAGCAGGCCCTGAACATACCAGACTCAAAACTATTTGTAATAGCTTTATTGCTTTTTAGCTGCAAATCTGCACTCCTCATCTTGCAACAATGTTGCTGGAAGTGGCCCTGTCTGGAGGAGGTTCTTCTGAATAAACACATTGGACTCATAGCTAGGAGGGAGCAGTATCAGCTGCAAAACTACCTGAATTAGTCATGTTCACAGTTATCCAATAGACAGTTGGCCTTGTAATCTATAATAAGTTACTACAAATTGGTGTTTTAAAAAAAAAAAATCAGTCTATTTTTATGGATTTCCTACTTCTTTTCATCCATTAATTTGTTAAGTGTTTTTGTTCTTGGGGAAAATAACTAAAAAAACCCACATTTTTTTAGCTTGGTTTCAGAGAAGTTACAACAGGACGTTAAGGCAATACAGAAAGGCTATTAAGCAGAGCAATGTTTATATACGCCCTTCACTATAAACAAGGTTCTTTTACCAGAGGTTTTATGTACAGATAGCACAGCTTTATTTTGTTCATGTTTCTTGAATAGACCAAAACTTGCCCTCAACACCCACTGATTTTTTTCCTCCCTTAAATGAGAGACAAATTCGATATTTATGAAAGGTGCTGGAGTGGCACCATTAGAGAGTGACCTCCTCATTTATCCACAGTACAGGCAATAGCAATGCTAGTTTCCACCACATCAGCGATGTGCCTCAAGCTAACCTGCATGGGTATTATCTTAGGAAGAGAGAATTAGTCTCCATACTACTTCATTTCTCTGTGGAGACCAAGGTAAAGGTTACTAATCATCACAGAAATTGCGGTCACAACCGGCACTGTGGATACGTCCATCTGGAAGTAAATTGAGATCAGTTTATTTCTTAGAGGACAAAATTTTTAGATTGCAATGACTTTTGGTCACTATCAACCTGTGCTAAATGTTAACCAATGACTTCAAGGTGAAAAGCTCTACATCCCACAACCAGCATTCTTAGCACTGACATTTTTGTATACCGGAATGTATACCGCACATAAAAACATGGTTTGTGTTTTATATATTCTAATTCAACTTGTAGCTATGAAATCTCAGAAATGTAGAACTGGACGGGACGTTGATAGGTCATCTAGTCCAGTCCCCTGCACTGAGGCAAGACTAAGTATTATCTAGATCACCCCTAACAGGTGTTTGTCTGACCTGTGCTTAAAAACCTCCAACAAAAACATTCCACAACTTCCCTAGCTAATTTGTTCCACTGCTTAACTACCCTGACAGTTAGAGGTTTTTCCAAATGTCTAATGTAAATCTCCCTTCCATTGCTTCTTGGCCTTTTCTCAGCGGTTAAGGAGAACAATGAATTACCCTCCTCTTTATAACCACCTTTTATGTACTTGAAGACTTATGTTCCCCGTCTTCTCTTCTGCATACTAAACAAACCCAAATTTTTTCAATCTTTTCTCACAAGTCATGTTTTCTAGACCTTTAATCATTCTGGTTGCTCTCCTGTGGACCTTCTCCAATTTGTCCACATCTTTCCTGAAGTGTGGAACCCAGATCTGGACACAGTATTTCTTGCATCTTGCTTACAACATTCCTGCTAATACGTCCCAGAATGATGTTCACTTTTTTGCCACAGTATTACATTGTTGGTTCATATTTAGTTTGTGATCCATTATAACACCCAGATCCTTTCCTGCAATACACCTTCCTAGGCAGTCATTTCTGATTTTGTATTTGTGCAATTAATTATTCCTTCTTAATTGTAGTACTTTGCACTTGTCCTTATTAAATTTCATCTTCATTATTTCAAACTATTATGTTGGATCACATTAAAGAAGTTCTGTATTAAAATCACAAATGAGTTTCATTCCCCATAGTTTAAATTCCAGCGTATTACTAATTAAGAGATCTCTTGGTTTTTGGTACTGTTTCTCTCCCTCTATGTGTGAAACTTGCAAGCTGCTAATTGCGTTAGTACATTCTAAGACAGAGTCTGTTCTCAAAGCAATTCACACAGAGAGAGACTCAAAGCAATACTTTTTAACAACAGAAACAGCACCCAGAGACTCCCCCCCTTTTGTTGTATTAACAATTGTGATTAAAATAGAGCTAGAAGATGTATGTGGATGGATGCTTGGTGTGGATAATAACTGAATGATCAGGGAGGTGCCAGCCTAAGAATCCAGTGTCCATCGGCTGAAGAAGGCGTCAAGTGGAAATAACCAGAGGACCCCGGGAGGGCAGACTGGAATCCACCCAACAGCCTCAAGAATGGGAGAACCAAAGAACAAGATAACATCTAGCAGCACGGAGCCGTCAGGAATGTGCTATCTGCTGATTGATTCAGCAACAGCATGATGAAGCAATTCCCATAGACTAGCATAGGAAGAAATTCCTATAAAAATGGACTCTAGAAAGTGAGAACTTTGGGGTCTGATTCTGCAAACCAACTTCCAGGAGCATCAGAGGAGCGTCTGACAAGGCCCTGCTCCCTCCTCATGTCCAGGCCACCTGGCCAGTGGCTTGGCATGAGCAACTCTAAGGCTGGTAACTATGATAACAACCTTGCAGAACGTGTGTGTGTGTGTGAATAAATATGAGATTGAATGGAATGTTATAGCTGTAACTAACTGCTTACTATGATTCTTTCTGTATTCACAATAAATGTGGTATTTTGCCTTTTTCCCTTTAATAAGATCCTGCTGGTTTTTATTTTATTGGTGTAACAATTTCTCCAGTTTGTCAAGATCATTTTGAATTCTAATCTTGTCCTCCAAAGTGCTTGCAACCCCTTCCAGCTTGGTATGGTCCACAAGCCTCATAAGTGTACTCCCTATGCAATTATCCAAATCATTTTTGGAGATATTGAGTAGAATCGTACCCAGGACAGATTCCTGAGAAACCTTCCAGCTTGACTGTGAATCATTGATAACTACTTTGAGTACAGTTTCCCAATCAGTTGTGCACTCATTTTATAGTAGGTTTGTTTAGGCTACATTTCCCAAGTTTGCCTATGAGAATGTCATGTGAGACAGCATCAAACACCTTATTAAAACCAAGATTATATCACATGTACTGCTTCCCCACCCCATCCTCTGCTTCACAAGGCTTGTTACCCTATTAAAGGAGGATATTAGGTTGGTTTGACATGAGTTGTTCCTGATAAATCCATGTTGACCATTTCTTATCTTTTTAATATCTTCTAAGTGCTTACAAACTGATTATTTGCTCCATCACCTTTATGACTGGGCTATAATTCTCTGGGTTGTCCTTATTCTCTTTTTTAATAGATGGGTAAATAAAGTACCTTTTTCCAGTGTTCTGGAATTTCTCCTGTTCTCCATGACTTCTCAAAGAAAATGGCTCAAATCTCCTCAGCCAGTTCCTTCAGTATCTCCTCAGGCCCTGCCGACTTGTCTAAGTAATTCTTAACTTGTTCTCTTATTTTAAGCCTCAGATCCTATCCCATTTACACTAATGTTCTCTATATTAGTCATCTGATCACTGCTAACCTTTCCGGTGAAAAATGAAACCAAAAAGGCATTTATCACTTCAGATGCTGCTGCATTTTCTGTTACTCTTTCCCTCCTCATTAAGTAATGGACCCACCCTATCCTTGGTCTTCCTCTTGCTTCTCACATATTTGTAAGATGTTTACTTGTTACTCTTTAGCTATCTTTAGAAGGCAAACCAAAATGCATATGTAATTCAGTGGTGGGAGTGAGGGAAATATACTTCCTCCATTCAATGTGCACATTTGCATAATAAAGAATAATACCTTCAATATAAAGTGTTCTTCTCCCACCCAACAATGCACCTCACTACCTAGGGGTTCCCATTTCTGCTAGAACCTGAAATTCCCCCTTAACTCCTCCTACTCAGCTGGGCTGTTTTACTCACCATCTAGCTTAAATATAGGCTCATATCCTTCCAGCTCAGGGATGTAAGGACTCCTTTTTGGAAACTAGCGTGAGACCCAGGGAGCCCCTCAATACCAATTGGTAGAGGGTACACCAAACCATAACTCATCAGGTCTGATGCACTCGTTGCCCCAATTCACCTTTGTCATAATCTGTAGCTAAAAGGTGTTGTGTGAAGTGTCATATGCAAACCGATAATATACTGTGCCTAAACCCTAAAATTATTGTTTTGCTGGCTTGACTGTGTCTCCAATGTAAATTAAGGAAGGTGAAACCAAAGACAATGAAAAGGACATTTACTTGCAAGGTAAATGAAGGTGAGCAAGATGACCATTTAATAATCTCAAAGGGGAATAGAAGCTGCACCTCCCAGGAAGCCTGGCAGCCTGCCTCTTGAAACAGGGTCAAGTAGCCACAGAATGACTTGTGTAAACAGAGCATTTACATCTGTACTTACCTTGTGGCTTTGGATTTGAAGCTGAACGTGGGGATTGTTTAACTGGCACGTTTCCATTTATTCCCTGAGCCGCTTCATTGCATGCGTTCTGCTTGACTAGCCAGGTTGTGCTATTTGCTGAGCAAGATTTAGTTAAGAGACTCTTTGGACAGGTGCTGCTGTCTGTAGGGGGAAAAAAAAAGAAAAAGAAAAAAGCAAGCATGAATAATGCTTAGTATAGTCGGGATATAATGTTCTATACAGTATGTTCTATCATTTCACTTCCACAGAAAAAGTTATGAATGATATTGTGGCAGCCCTGGTTTCACATTTCCAGTTATTGTTCCATTTAAATGTCTATAAATAGAATCACTAGATGTGTGTTCTTTCTTGGTAAAATGAAAGAAATTGTCTAGTTTTAAAAAACTTGTTGCCACATAAAGAGCCTCCCAAATGCTTTCATATCTAGCAATATTTTGTGAACTGATTTAGATATGCAAATAGAATGACCAAACAGCTATTTTGCTTTTCTCTATATTGATTTTGCCAAGATAGCACACTGAGCTACCTGGATTGGCAAATAGATACTTCAATAAAGACTACTGTAGTGGACATTTGACTGATTAAAAGGTAACAACTTTCCTATATGATCACCCACGCTGGTGATAATGGGTTATGTACATAAAGAAGGAATGTTAAAATTGCCTTTTATCTCATCTAACTGTATCTGTTATTTCATTCTCCAAGCATTCTGTTATAGGCATCTGAAAAGAAACCTGCTATGATTCTCCCAGTAAGGTATGATTTATGCCAACACGTGAAAAGATGTGTTATCTTCTTTGCCTAAAGACAGCTTGATGCAACACCAGAGTTGAGACAGTTTTTCAAAAACACATTGGAGATTACAAATGGGCTAGCAGTATTATTCACCCTTTTCAATCTCACTTTCAATTAATATTTAATTCTAAGTAAGCATTTCAAGACCAACTACTTCTACAATTCCACTGATCTAATAGAAAAATTAGATCAGATATTTAAGACCTTGAGTCAAATTTTTCAAAAGTAAGAGCCTTTAGTGAGGTCAGTAGGAGTTGTTAGGTGTGCAGCATTTTTGAAAGGCAGGCAGGTGGTCTAAATACAGCTTTAGGGTCTTAATTATAGGCTTTTATGTTTGAAATTTTTGATCATGGTTTCTTAAACCCTAGCTGCTAAGTAATAAAAGACAGTCTAGCATAAAAGGTTTCCACTGCAAAGTTGATGGTTAATAAATTATTTAAGATTTAAAAAACATATACAACACACACACACACACACAAAAAACATCCCATCAAGGGGCTGGTTTTATGAATGGGCTCGACTACGTTCGAGATTCCTGTCAAATGAACAATCTTTTATTCAAAATAAAGAAACATCTGTCCTGTTTACAACACAATATTTGTTGAAGTTTTAAAAGTTTAGAAATTTAACCAAAAAAATCGAGGAGTACTTGTGACACCTTAGAGACTAACAAATTTATTTGGGCATAAGCTTTTGTGGGCTAAAACCCACTTCACTGGATGCATACAGTGGAAAATACAGTAGGAAGATTATATATATATACACACACACACACACACACAGAACATGAAAAAATGGGTGTTGCCATACCAACTGTAATTAAACCAATTAATTAAGGTGGGCTATTATCAGCAAGAGAGGAAAAAACCCACCTTTTGAAGTGACTATCAGGATGGCCCATTTCAAACATATGACAAAAAGGTGTGCTTATGGTGCTATTTTCTTCAAAAGCACATGTAGTTTATCCTGGCATGTTGAATAGATTATGCTTTGTTTTCATGAAGGGTACCCAGAACTTAAACTGAAGTAGTGCAAGGAAACCTTGCTATAAGATATCCTTATACAATGTTTAGTAGTCATGCCCTGGGGACATCTAATGTATATTAACTCTCAGGAACTGTCAGCTTTGGCTTCAAACCAGTGTCTTAAAACAAACTTAATTTAGCCTGGTAGGCAACGGAAGTGCTACTTATAATCCTATTAGGCATGCAAGAAATAAAACATACTACAAAAGGCTGCAGATTTTAGTGGACTGCAATAGATTTGTATTGCAATTGTTTTCAATCAGAGAAAAACGAAACATTTGTTTACACTTGCAAATTTGTTCTCTGCATCAAATATTTACAAATCTTGAATGAAACTCCCAGAATTTCAGTTGTGTACCAACATAATGATAGCTAGTTACTTGTACAGTGTTAATACACTAATAACTTTGGGGATGGTAAAACTAAATACACTGGGGGAGGGCAAAGGAAGAGAAAAAGATTGGAAAATCTCACCAGGATATGCAAGAATGAGAGTGTGTGAAATATATATATTGTGTGAAATAACACTCTCATTCTTCATATCCTGGTAGGATTTTCCAATCTATATATCTCACTACTAGGAAAGAGGGTTAGGGATCATAAAATTTGATGAGTATTTTATTAATCACTTTTGCCTATCACCTGCAGTGAGGTTAGAAAGAATCCTCCATCTGTTCTAGGCTGGGAGATGCAAAATCTAATTTTCCAGAAAATTTTAATTAGGAGAATCTAGCCATATTTCATCTGTCACAGTTAGAAGTGCCAACAACAAACAGGGCTGATTTGCATTTGTAAAAAGTGAAAAAATATTTTGGCAAGATGCAGATCCTCAGTCTGTGGTTCTGTAGGGCAGGACATAGGAAGTTGAAACAAGATTAGGGTTTAGGTCAGATTTTTTTTACTTTCAATCCCGTTCAAGACACCTATGTGTCTCCAACAGCACACAATGTTTTAGGGTGTAGTCTGACTCAGTGGTTCTCAACTAGAGGTCTGGGGCCCTCTGGGGCCGCCGAGCAGGGCCAGCATTAGACTTGCTGGGGCCCAGGGTAGAAAGGCAAAGTCCCACTGCATGGGGCTAAAGCCCAGGGCTCTGAGCCCTGCCACCCAGGCCTGAAGCCTGAACAATTTCGCAGAGGTCCCTGTGACATGGGGCCCCAGGCAACTGCCCTGCCTGCGACCCCTCTAATGCCAGCCCTGGCTTTTTTATATGCAAAATACCGGTGATTGTGGCACAGGTGGGCCATGGAATTTTTAATGCATGTTTTGGGGCCTCCGAAAGAAAAAGGTTGAGAACCTCTGGACTAAGTCACAGGGACACAGACTTACTCAGTCACAAATGAAAGAAAAAGCCAAGTGTTTTCAGGAGGCAAAACTATTACAGTCTCAAAGTCCGTTTAAGAGTACAGATTTTTTTAAAAGTCACATTAATGATTACTGAATTCACAACATGTGAAAGGAAATCCAGTGGATTAATTTCTGATCCACACAGACATACAGAGCTTCCATGGAGCTGAGCTCATTAAGCACACAGGAGGCATCAGCATCCTGCCTTTAACTTAATGTAAAAAAACTGCACCAGTTCTATGACTGCCAGGGACTGCAGTAGTGGGTGAAGGATTTGCTCCATGAGGTACAAGTCTTTCCCCGAAGGTATCATTTGGTAGAGTGAGATCTGTGGTACGAAAATCCAGTAACCCAGAACAAGCCACAGCACATAATGCGAGCGTGTGGTAATTCTGAATACTTTTAAGTGAGAAAGCGTGACCCAAAAGGGAGTGGGACTCAGAACACCTAGATTCTACCCCTGGCTACCTGCTTAGCTCCCGTAAAAAAAAAGTGATGTATGTATCACAGTGGACATTCCAAAAGCAAAGCTCCCAAAAAAATCAGTGGGCACTTCTGAAAATTTCAGCCTGACATCTCATCTGCCAGATAGAGTTACTTAACATTGCTTACCTGACTTTGTAAAGGGACGTAAGAGAAATATGGATGAAAAAGTGGTATGAACATTTTATTCTATTTAATACAATTAACAGGGATGCACGTTTCCCAAAATTTTATGAGGCTGAACTGTGAAGATCCCTCTGTTGAGACTCACATCTGGTAAGTGCAGGTTTGTGAATACAAAAGAAGCATGGGGTTACTTGATATAATTTACACACCTAACTACAGTCGCCGATTTACTAGCACAATAAGGTAGACATGTAAATCCCATCAGCTGCGTCCGCTAAATTGTACATGCAAGAAAGGAGGTTGCTTCTGGATCTTTTGGGGTGTGTATATTTACTCCAACTTTGATGTGCATAGATTTGATCCTATATTCACATTTGGGGTTCAAATAAGCCCACAATTAAATGGAAACTGCAGGATTTCCACTGGTTTTGGAATGAAACCATGGAAAGCCAGAAGTTTCAAGCATCTTTGATACAAAACCAGAAAGAGCCAGTCCCAGCTCATGAACAGTAATGGTTAGAACCAAACAGGGCTTTTTCAGGTTTCTGAAATTAACTAAAACTCAGGGGGAGAGGCAGGGAATCTACACATTCAACAGCTGGGGGTGGGGAGGAAAAGAACTGCTGACTTGCCCTCAAATTGATTACACATTTGTATTTTGAAGCAATTGTCAGTTACAAACAGTAAATGCTTTAAAAAGTCTGCTCACTCTGTTACTCTGTTCTGCACAGAGTTCTGAGCTTAATTTAAGGTGGTGCTTGCAGTGGTAAGCAACTGATGAAATGCTGTAGGCAGTCAATGATGCTGTTAATAAGAGAAAAGCAACTCTCTGGGTAGATCTACACTACAGCGGCACAACTATCAGGGGTAGCAATGTACCGTAACAGTTCCTCCACCGATGGAAGGAGGGTTTCTGTTGATGCAGGTAATCCACCTCTCAGAGACGGTAGCTACGTCGACCAAAGAATTCTTCCAACAACCTACTTGGGTCTACACCAGGTGTTAGGTCAACCTAATTAGTGTGCTCAGGGCGTGACATTTTTCACAGTTCTAAGGGACATAGCTAGGTTCACCTAATTTTTAAGCATAGACCAGGTCCTCTATCAGAGGACTAGTGGGTGGAATATTCAGGAGGAAACTAGTTTTGCTTCTCTGCAAAAACCTAGTTTGCTAAAAGCATTGTGTAAATTTCCACTGTGGCAAACATCTGGGATTATGTTTGAAGGGTTGAATTTAGGCATGGAACAGATATTTATTGGCAAAACATATGCCAAAGAGCAAATTCAAGTAAATATTAGTTCTGATATGTGAAAATTGGTAGTTTTTACTATGCTATTCTCTAGACACAAGCAAAGAGGTTTCGTATGTTGCAGTAGACACTAGAAGTACACTCCCTTCCTCTGTCCCTCCCTCACCATTATTTTCAATGGTTAAGTGTATGTTATACATCCTGCTAATGTTCTCTGGGCTACATTAATTCCCTCTTCTTTTGCTGCATATCATTTGCTGCAGGGAATAAATCAATCCTCACCAGGTTTGTTATATATCATCTTAGAGGAAGCAAGAAGGCATTTACACTGCTTCCTCCCTACTAACAATGTTTAGCGCCTTTATTGATCATGTTAATAGTGCATTTCCAAAATACTGTTTTGTTTTATCTGAGGTTCAGTTTCACACCAACAATATTCAAGCTGAAGCCCAAGCTGGATGTGGAGTACTTACTACCCAGTATTTTCTGTGAGAGGCAAAATGTTTAACAAGTGGGTACACAAGTCAGCCCACCTAATCTAGAAATAATTATCTGGTGTTTTACTCCCCCAATTACCCAAGCATGACCAGTTGGTGCATCATCAACAGAAGGGTACTAAGTATTCAGTTTTAATAGAGGTTGTGCAACATATAGATGTAACGAACAGGAATATCGGATTTTAATAGCATATTTAAAGTTGGTAAGCCTAAAATTAGATACCAGAGCATTTGGTTTAAGGGTGTGAATGAGACACAAACATCCACAAACTACCTTTCCATTTCAAGGACTGTCAATTCTTGATACCAGGCAGGGTGTTTTATGATCAGTCAGCTTCACTACCCTTCCTGCTCACAAGTTTGACGCAAAAAGGAGGATAAGGGAGATTGTGCGTACATGCATGTACGCACACACAACCTGTTGTAGAACTCATGCTGGAAGATAACAGCTGAAACACTGAGATTGTATTTACAGAGGTTGCTATTAAAATGTAAACTTTTGCCAACAGTTAACACATATGGGTGTCGCCGTATTTTGTCCCATACTTCAAATAGTAGGCATCTGTGGCAACTCTGATAAGTTAAGTTGAATTTTCAATAGCTTCTTGATTTTGTGGCCTTCATTATAGCTTTATGGAGAAAAGACTATAGAAGTTCATAGAAATTACCCTTAAAATTTTATTTAAAAATGTAAGAAAATGTCAATCCTATTTTTTTTTAAGTATTCTACAAAATTCTATAATACTGATAAAGTTCTCAAATTCTATAATACTGATAAAGTTCTCAAATTCTATAGAATACTTTCAAACAATACAAAATCCCTACTAATCTCTTATATACTTTTCCGTAAATGTAGGAAAAAGCAAAAAAATTCCCTCCTCATTATCATGAGGAAAACCCCCAAAAGGGCTTAAATCAGTTTTGGGACTTTAAACAAAAAACAAAACACCCACACATAAACACCCCTCCCCTCAAAAAAACAACCCTGAACCCCACACAAACCTAGAGGAATTTAACTTATTAAAACTATTTGAGTCAATATATACAGAAGATTATTTCTGCAGTAGTCACCCAGATATACAAAGAAGGCTGCCAAACCAAGTCGGCTATTTTGTACTAAAACACAAACACAGAAAGAGGTTGAGCTGAGGAATTTAATAGTTGAACTGTTGAGTATTTTTCTATATTAATCAATTGCTTATGTCCTTATTTAATCAACAGGTTTTCTTGATCATAATCACGTCTGATCATTCAGTCTTGACACAGAAATTCTCAGAGAGGTCAATAAGAGTTTTGCCTTCCTGAGAATTGTAGGATTAAGCTTTAAGGATAGAGTGGAGCATCAACAACATGATCAAGATTTACAGCAACAGGTGTTTGGATCCAAACCTGAATCTTGATGTACTGTGCATCATGCAAACTTTTAGCCCTGGTCTACACTACGAGTTTAGGTCAAATTTAGCAGCATTAGATCGATTTAACCCTGCACCTATCCACACTATGAAGCCATTTTTGTCGACTTAAAGGGCTCTTAAAATCCATTTCTGTACTCCTCCCTGACGAGGGGATTAGCGCTGAAATCGACATTGCAGGGTCAAACCTGGGATAGTGTGGATGCAATTCGATGGTATTGGCCTCCAGGAACTATCCCAGAGTGCTCCATTGCGATCGCTCTGGACAGCGCTTTCAACTCAGATGCACTAGCCATGTACACAGGAAAAGCCCTGAGAACTTTTGAATTTCATTTCCTGTTTGGCCAGAGCGGTGAGCTCATCAGCACAGGTGACTATGCAGTCCCAGAATTGCAAAAAAGCTCCAGCATGGACCAAACGGGAGGTACTGAATCTGATCGCCTCCTGCCCCCAGGCCCTGGGCCCTGCTCACTACATTCCCCCTCCCCGAGTGGCTCACTCTTCTCCACCTTCACTCACTTTTCACTGGGCTGGGGTACAGAAGGGGGCTGGGGCAGGGGGTTGAGGTGCAGGAGGGGGCTCTGGGCTCCAGCTGGGGGTGTGGGATCTGGGGTGGGGCCAGGAATGAGGGGTTTGGGGTGTAGGAGTGGGCTCCGGGTTGTGGGGGGGGCTCAGAGCTGGGGCAGGGGGTTGGGGCTCCAGCTTATCTCCAGCAGCTCCCAGTCAGCAGTGCAGTGGGAGGGCTAAGACAGGTTTCCTCCCTGTCCTGACTCTGAGCTGCGCCCCGGAAGCGGCCAGCAGGTCCAGCTCCTAGGCGGAGGCGCGGAAGGAGGTTGTGTGTATTACTCTCACCCACAGGCACTGCCCCTGCAGCTCACATTGGCCACGGTTTCTGGCCAACGGAGTGCAGAGCCGGTGCTCAGGGCGGAGGCAGTGCATGGAGCCCAGTGGCCCCCTCACTTAGGAGCCGGTCCTGCTGGCCACTTCCCAGGCACAGCGCGAAGCCAGGACCGTAGCTCTACAGGACCGCCGACCGGACTTAATGGTCCGGTCAGTGGTGCAACCAGAGCTGCCAGGGTCACTTTTCACCCAGAACACCTGGTCAAAAAACTGGACACCTGGTCACCGTAGCCCTGTGTCTGGGTGCACCGGGGCTAGGAAGAGGGTGTGGCATTAGGGGAGAAGCTGAGCTAGCATAGTCTGTCATTGCCTGTATGCCTGAAAGTCGGGGCCCACCCAAATTTCCACTCTTAGTTACATCACTGGTTTATATTGCTCTACATACTATACACTGAAATGTAAGTACAATGTTTATATTCCAATTAATTTATTTTATAATATTATGGTAAAAATGAGAAAGTAAGCAATTTTTCAGTAATAGCATGCTGTGACATTTGTAATTTTATGTCTGATTTTGTAAGCAAGTAGTTTTCTAGTAGTTGGGGTACACAAGACATATCAGACTCTCAAAAGGAGTACAGTAGTCCAGAAAGGTTGAGAGTCACTGGGGTATTGTGTCTGAGGGCTGTTTTTCTTCTTCCTCCTCCTCTCTCCTAGCTCTCTGTTGGCTTTTATAGCTTCCTGCACATTTGACTGGAGAAAAAAAGAGGAAACCAGTCAAATTTCAGTTGCTTTTGTAAGTCTCTCCCTACACATCAATGGTAGTTTCAATTGTAAAATATACCTCTGCTGGAAGGCATTAAACAGGAAGCATTTCTGTAATGATACCCAGTGGATTTTCCCCTTTATCCTCATGGTATTACTCTGGAACGTGAATAACTCTGCAAATGTCTTCTTTGTACAACACTTTTCCCACTGGAAAAACACACATTCTGCTTAATACTTATAGCCAGGATTCCAGTGAAGTCAAGGGGAATCTTTCCACTGACTTCAATATGCTTTGGATCAGGCCTCAAATGTTCTGATTTATCATTTTCTAAGAGCCCAATTCTGCAATCCTTAACATAGGGAATCCTTACTCTCACACGCAGACTCATTACACCCAGTGGGATTACTTGCATTAATATGGGCTGCAAAATCAGGCCCTAAGTGTATCTTCCATTTCGTTCATTTTCTTCAGGGTACCAGTAGGGTTGCCAAGTGTCTGGTTTTCAAAGGGACCCTGGCAGCTCTGGTCAGCACAGCTGACTGGGCTGCTAAAAGTCTGGTTGGCCACAGCAGGGCAGGCAGGCTCCGTGGCTAGCTCTGTGCAGTTCCTGGGAAGTGGCAGCATGTCTCTCTGGCTCCTAGGCGGAGGGGTAGCCAGGGGACTCTGCATGCTGCCCCCACCTACATGTGTAGGCCAAAAGCCTAATGGGAAGAAATTGTTTCAAGTAAAATTGTACTCCATTTTTCTTATTTTGCCCTATACTCCATTTTACTACCTTTGAATTAGTAAAAAGAAACTGTAGCCTTGAATTAGTAAAAAGACATTGTTCAGAGTTTATTTTTTGCTGATTGTGTTAATATTTGTTCTTGGAAGGATAGAAGTTTTATGGCTGTAATTGCCTTATTTACAGTTTGGTGTGAGTGAAGAATGTATGAAAATTAACTGAGAAAGGACAATTGGGCGGGATGGTGAAGAAAGGAGTGGAGGAGTCAAGAGGCACCAACTTTATCATCAATAACCCAGCTGATAGATTGACAACCCTAAAGCAAAGGCATACACCCCAAGGACAAGATAAGAAGTTGAGTCAAAGGGACAGATAAGAAACAGCTGCGGATCCTCCCAGTAACAACTCAAAATAATGCTAATTAAGAACAACCTTGACTACCTTGTGATTAACAGCTCCGGTGTGACAGACTTGTATGGGAATTTATTACTATAAAAGAAGGGTGTATTGCCACGGGACTTTGGGTTCATTCGACAGAGGCCCAGCTCCCCTCCCTCGTGTGCAGTTTCAGCTGGCCACTGGAACTGACCGAGCAACACTAAGGACTGGTAACTATAAGATACACACAAGGTTCTGCAGCTGGTGCATGTGTGTGTGCGCACGCAAATGGACGCATTGCTGATTTCAGTGCTTAAATTGTACTCAATAAACGTGGCATTTCCCTTATCCCCTTTAAAAAGATTGTGTGCTTCTTATAAGCATAAACACATGCACCACCCTGAGCGCCACCTCTGCAGCTCCCATTGGCTGGGAACCGGGGCCAATGCGGCCTCAGAGGTAGCACCTGCAGGCAGCGGGGTGCCTAGGAGCTGGAGGGACAGGCCACCACTTCCTGGGAGCCACATGGACTTCTGCCATCCCCGGGAAATGTTAGGGCCACCTGAGGTCCTCACTGTCCGGAGCCCACACCCTGAACCCCGTCCCACACCACAACCCCCTGCCCCAGCTCAGAACCCCCTCCAGCACTCCAAACCCCGCAGCCCCAGCCCAGAGCCCTCTCCTGCACCCAAACCCCTCAGCCCTGGCCCCACCCCAGAGCCCACACCCCCATTCAAAGCTCTCCCTCCCCCCAAACTCCTGCCCCAGCCTGGAGCCCCCTCCTGCACCCCAAACCCCTCATCCCCAGTGCCCACACCCCCAGCTGGAGCCCTCACCCCCTCCTGCACCCCAACCCCCTGCCCCAGACCAGTGAAAATGAGCAAGGGTGGGGGAGATCAAGCGACAGAGGGAGGTGGAATGGAGTGAGTGGGGGGCAAGGCCTTGAGGAAGGGGCGGGGCAGGGCAAGGGTGTTCGGTTTTCTACAATTAGAAAGTTGGCAACCCTAGATACCAGCAATATACAAGACACCTATCATGGAATTATGCTCTGTAACAGAGTAAAATCTAACATGGCCACCCAAATGCTGTTGGAGAAGCACTAGTTTAAAAAAAAAAAAGAGAGAAAAAAGAGTTCTTAATGTCACAGAAATACAAATAGCTGTAGTTACACTTGTAGTTGAGGTTCTAAAATACAGTGAAAATGTTAGTGTATTTGCATTCCCTTTTTTAAGCTAATATAGAATAATGGTATTTTTAGATTTTCAAAGGCTGGGCCACAGGCTTTCTAAAAAAGAACAGCTAAATATAAACTCAAATTCCTTCATTACTCATATGAAAATGCTGCATTAGAACACATGTTTAATGTGTCTGTCTAATGTCTTTTGTAACCTTCTGGTCCGTCAGTCTTACCGGCTATTGATCTATACAGTTAAGCAAGTTGCTTAAGAGTTGTCTTGTTTTAAAAATAGTTACATACATTTTAAAAGATGAATGCAGATATCTTTCACTGATCGAAGGCTCTGTGCTACTAGGTAATATTTTTAGAAACAGGATGCTGCAAGAAAATACCTAGCCCCAAGAAGAGAAAAACAAACTAATTAAAGAAGTTTTAAAACGGACTACTCCTTTGATTAATTTAAATACAAAATTTCAAGTCTTGAAAATGACCTCAGTTTATTTTATATGCTATAAAAAGACTCATTATGAAGTCTGCCTGAAATATAGAAGAGACACAAAAGAAAGAGCCATAAAAAAACAAATCTCAACACTTGACCCAAACTGTTGTTAATAGTTCACGCTATCTTTTATTTCTAAATTCTTCTTACAAATTGCAGAAGTGGAGAACGTGTATGGCATAACCACTTGTAGCCCCACTAACTCAAGCACAAAAAGAACACCATGACTTTAAGACCTGTGGATTCAAATCTGAAAAGAAGTTTTAAAAGCAGTGCCTTAATTCTAGAATGCCATGCACTGGGGCTAACTCCATAACAAAGTCCAGACACTAACATTTACTGCTGAAAGACCCCCACCCCCCCAAAAAAAAAATCATGTAAAAAGGGAAGTATACCTTAGAAAATCATCCCGGTTGTTAGACCAGACTGAAGCAGGCTGTGAGTCCTGCGCTCGCTGCCCCCTGACATAGGTAATACCAGCATTGCCTCTCTGCAGCACTACAGCTGCTCTGTTTAGCATGCTTCTTCTCATCTCTGGGGCACACAGCCCATTTTCAGGCTACTTAAGTAGTCCCAGCTTGCTGCCAAGTAATTAACAGCCAACATCTACACAACACAGAACAAACAGCAGCTCCCTGGGAACGTCTGCAGCACCAACTCAAATATAAAGAACTCAAGCTGCAAACTTCACAAGAATTCCAGTACTTCCTGCTTTTGACCTGGTTGGAAATACCATAAGAATAGCCTCAAATGGCTGATTTAAGCAAATTTAGGGCTTCCTGTGAAACCATTCAGTTGGAACCCCTCCTGCAGTCTCCTGTCATTCTCCTCTACTAAACTTGCCACAGTGGTGTAAGTTTTTATGGGGACATTGCCTATGAAGACTTAGGCCTCCATATATCGTCAGAGCATAATGACCATCATTAAGGAAAAAAGAAAAGGAGTACTTGTGGCACCTTAGAGACTCACCAATTTATTTGAGCATGAGCTTTCGTGAGCTACAGCTCACAAGTGAGCTGTAGCTCACGAAGCTTATGCTCAAATAAATTGGTGAGTCTCTAAGGTGCCACAAGTACTCCTTTTCTTTTTGCGAACACAGACTAACACGGCTGTTACTCTGAAACCTATCATTAAGGAAGTAAGTCAGTCACATTAAATATGGTCTTGGATTCAAAAGAAAAATTAAAACAATCTCATCTGTCAGAGAACATTGTTTTGCCGTTCAAATAGTCACTTCAGACTGAAGGTTGAACAGATTTGCATCAATTCTTTCAACTGCTCTGTGTAATTAAATGCTAATTTACTCTGCTTAAAACGTTACTAAACGATCAGGTTGACAGTAATAACAGAAATCCAGAAAGACCAAGGTCAACAGTTTAATGTTTTTACATTGGTCAAACCCTTCACCCCTCTCCCTGCCCCCACTCAAAAAAAGTATAGTTATTTCATTACATCAACTAGTATTAGCACACATCACTTGATTAATTCCCAAACTGGGAATACTTCTAAGTTTTTTTTTGATGCAAAAAGACTTTAATTGCTTATTGGAAGCACTGCACACTGAAAACAGCTGAAGCATCATATGACTATTTAAAACACTTTCCTGTCCTGGCGTTTATAGTATTCCTAAAATAAAAAAGTAGGAACTTTCCACAAAATCCCATGCTACTGAAAAAAAACATGCTGAAATAAGCCTCCTTGTAAAAGTTACCAGTGTTTCATGAAGGCAAATGTCTTTGTATGGGGTTTGCCAGAGCCCATGCAGCATCCACTGTGGCCTGTCTGGGAAAGGCCCTCAATCTCCCAAGTCCTCAAGTCCTTCTTTCTGCAAATACCCTCCTTCAGTTTATCAAATTAAAGCTTCTAAACCTTTGGCCAGGTAAAAAAGGCAACTTAAAACCAACAGATTATTGCCAACTCACAATATTTGGTGTTCTTCTGGAAGCTCCAGTACCATTTAATGTCAACTGTGGTCCCTCGAAGGCACTCATTCTAGGTTCACAGCTTCTCAGACATCACCTCTCTCAGGCAGAGACCCGCATCTCTCTCCCTCCTGACCAGGGTTTTTCCAGGCTGCACAGTTCTGCCTGGCTACATTGTTATATCCCCAACAGGTCAGCACCTGCACTTTGCTTTCTCCTTGAAGGTTATGATTAGCTGTAATGGCCAGCAGTCACAAGTTACCACACAGCTCTTTATAAGCAAGCACATTTATTTTTAAGGTAAAAGCATTACAGAGAAAACATTAAAAATAGTAAATATATGCATGCTAAAAGCTTACTAGAGGTCACCCGTCTTATATAGCCTCACTAGATTAAGTCCTTCCAACTCCTCCCTGAAAGGATTTGGGGTGGGGGGGGGCCTTGAACAGAAGGCCCTGACTGTTTGCTGGATAAGAAAGAAGACCCTGAGTCAGTTTAAACTCAGGCTTTTTATCCAAAAGTCCCTTCTTTGTCTGTCGGTTGCTGGAGAATCCAGTTTGAACTAGTATACGCAAGCCTCTGCAGGTAGCAGTACTTTTCTGGAGGGCTTACAACCTGAGTGAAATTGCCTAATCACCCAATATTGATCAGTTTCCATAAAGTAAAGGCAAGCGCTGCCCTTCACCAATTGTTCTATTGCAATGGTTCTCAAACTTTTTTTTCATGGGCCGCTTGAAAATTGCTGAGGGTCTCGGTGGACTACTTAGTGATCTTTCCAAATGTTGTTTGAACCATTAGCTAACTATTGTAAAGCGCTTTGGATAAAGGCGCTACATAAAAAAAATCTAACTTTTTTTGTTCTACAAATAAAAGCACACAACTCATATTTTTATATCAGTAGTCTTACCTTTCTAATGTGATGGATGTGCCCTCTCTCCCCCGCTGCAGCAGCCCCTGAGCTGGGGCTGGGAAGGAGTGGGGGGTCTCTCCCTGGCAGCTGCAGCCCTGGAGCTGGGGAAAGTCACCTCTGTCTCTAGCTGCCGCAGCCCTGCACATCCCAAATTCCCCCCACTCCCTCTTCTCACCCCACTGCCTCCTCCCATCTACCCCTTATTTCCCCCAAGGCCACCACCTCACTGTACATGTGCATCTTCTCCAGGGTCCAGGCACTTCATTAGTGGAGCCATGCCTGCACGACTCCACTAATTAGATGGGTGGTCCTTCATTCTCTCATGTGTGGCCACCCAAGTTCACACCTTAGAGGGAACTATCCGCGGATCACCTGAACCAGTGGTCCGTGGATTACAGTTTGAGAACCTCTGTTCTATCGCACATCACTCTGATGGCAACTAACAAAGAATTGTACTCTTAATACCATGTGAACAGAATTTGACCACAATAACCACCCTAGACATTTTTCCCCTCAAAAAGCAAAAAAAGTATGCATACTATGTACAAGAACCATATGCATTATCATTTACTTCCAACGCACAGCTGTTCACATCCTGCCAACTTCCTTTCTGCAGTAACGTTTTACAATACAACTTTATGAAGCATATTCTTTCACACACATTGTGTCCCCAAAACAGGGTGGTGTTACAAAGTTGAAATAAAAATACAAAAGGGAGGGGGGGCGGGGGGGGATGTAGAGAAAAATTCTTGCATCCATCATGGTGAGATTGTGCAAAGATGCACAGAAGATAGTACACGAATTAAGGGAGTTAGGAGAGGAATAAGAGACCAGTTCTTTGAGCTAAGACAAAATCAGAATGACAGGTTTCAGAGTAACAGCCGTGTTAGTCTGTATTCGCAAAAAGAAAAGGAGTACTTGTGGCACCTTAGAGACTAACCAATTTATTTGAGCATGAGCTTTCATGAGCTACAGCTCATGCTCAAATAAATTGGTTAGTCTCTAAAATCAGAATGGTTTTAAAAACCTCTGGGCCCATGCATTGGTACATGAAATGAATGAGGAGCTAATGGAGTTGCTTGATATGGGTGACATGTCACCCAGTGTACCTGTGAGAAGTTTGACACCAGCAAAAGGTGAAGTCGGGAGGACTGCGGTTGGGGTGGATAGACCTGCAGAGAATGGAGTCCTGCAGAGTTAGCTGCATAGTTCACCCCAAGCTTCCTCAGCAGACTGCTATCAAAACCCCAGATCAAACCCCAAATCCAAGCACATAGAAGAAGTTCTCACTTCTCCTACCCCCTGCTAACTGGTTCTGTGCTTTTCAAAACAGCCAGGGATGATGGGCTTTACAATGTACCCCCTCACAAATCTATTTCATCTCTAATTTTGGATTAGATTCCATTTTCAAAAAATATTCTAGTTTGCTCTTAGGGTCAGAGAATGTTTACACTTTGTGTCCTGCACAGTAAGCACTTATCAAGGCTGAAATTACAGTGCAATTTTTAAAAAAAAAACACTACTCCTTACTGCAAAGCAAGTTAGAAAAATAAGCATAGAGTAAGTGAAAGTGGCCACTGCAAGACCACATATATAGAATTAATGGTCAAAGCAAACCTGTCTCTCCCAAAATTAACCATGTGTACTTAATTCATGAACCACTGAGAAAATAAACATTTCAGACAAATACTGATTTATAGCAACATAGTCTATGGACCTTTCAACTGTAAACAGAATTGTTGCTGTCAGCTCAATAGCAAACCAGAAATAGAAAGCACTTAAATATCTGCAAACTCAATTGTTTGAGAGTTGAGGTGAAAGTAGCAAGATGAGCAGAAAAAGTATTTTTGCACGATGAACTAAACAAACACTCCAAGAAAAAAAAAAATCTACAGATTTGTCAGTTGAACAAATATGTTCCAAATGTATTACACAATCAAGCAGCTGAATTTATAATATGTATATACTTCTAAGGCACTAGATATAAAACTTTGCTTTTCATTTGTCTTTGGCCTAAAACACTATTACACATTCCGCAGGCAACAACTCAAATTAAAAGACTATCAACCAACAAAAAACAATTCAAAAATCCAAACAAGCCAGCCTTACCTAGATCAAAGGACATGGTTTTCATGTATGCTGATATCAAATTCACTCTAATGCTGCTGTATGCACCAGTAATCAATTTCACAATGGTAATGATCATATAACAGGTTCACATAGACCCCATTTACAAGTTTTGGGGACCACTGAGGAGGAGTTCTAATAAGATGCTCGGTATATACTGAAAATTTACAGTTCAAAGACATAGCATGTAATATGCCCCACCTCTTTGATGGCATGTCTGTTTTGTGTAGGAGAGAGCGAGAGAGTGAGCGCAGCAAGCAAAACTAACAAGTGAGGAGACAGACAGAGTCAGTTGGAGGCAGTTTTATTCCTGGTAAATAGAAAAACAAGGGAATCAACTTATGTAACCTTCAAACCGCAGGAGCAAAGCGCAGGGGAACACAGTAAGTGGTTTTCATCTAATGCCTCAGCTATTTTGGAAGTTTCTACAACTGTTTTAATTTCACCACTGTATAAAAAAACAAGGTTAAATGATAAAATCAGTAGCCCTTTCCTCTGGTTGGTACTTGCATTCCCATTGTTACTAAGTCACTTTTGTTTCCAATATCCTTTTCATTGTGCAAACAGAGTGTGTTTAAACTGCTTCTTTGAACTACAGTAAACGTGAAGATTAGAACTCTAGAGCAGAGGTATAACCAAAAAAGATTCTATAATGTATTCATAGAATGCTGGCCTTTTTGGTGTAGACTGGTAATAGAATGGGGTTACTGGAAAAAATACAGTTTTAAAATAGGTTTCAGAGTAACAGCCGTGTTAGTCTGTATTCGCAAAAAGAAAAGGAGTACTTGTGGCACCTTAGAGACTAACCAATTTATTTGAGCATGAGCTTTCGTGAGCTACAGCTCACTTCATCAGATGCATACCGTGGAAACTGCAGCAGACTTTATATATACACAGAGAATATGAAACAATACCTCCTCCCACCCCACTGGAAAAGAAGCCCTTGAGGAATTCCACCATGATTTCAACAATTTCCATCCCACCACCAACCTCAGCCTGGTCCAGTCCACACAAGAGATCCACTTCCTGGACACTACAGTGCTAACAAACAATGGTCACATAAACACCACCCTATACCGGAAACCTACTGACCGCTATTCCTACCTGCATGCCTCCAGCTTTCACCCTGACCACACCACACGATCCATCGTCTACAGCCAAGCTCTGTGATACAACCGCATTTGCTCCAACCCCTCAGACAGAGACAAACACCTACAAGATCTCTGTCAAGCTTTCTTACAACTACAATACCCACCTGCGGAAGTGAAGAAACAGATTGATAGAGCCAGAAGAGTTCCCAGAAGTTACCTACTACAGGACAGGCCTAACAAAGAAAATAACAGAACGCCACTAGCCGTCACCTTCAGCCCCCAACTAAAACCCCTCCAACGCATTATTAAGGATCTACAACCTATCCTAAAGGATGACCCAACACTCTCACAAATCTTGGGAGACAGGCCAGTCCTTGCCTACAGACAGCCCCGCAACCTGAAGCAAATACTCACCAACAACCACATACCACACAACAGAACCACTAACCCAGGAACTTATCCTTGCAACAAAGCCCGTTGCCAATTGTGCCCACATATCTATTCAGGGGACACCATCACAGGGCCTAATAACATCAGCCACACTATCAGAGGCTCGTTCACCTGCACATCCACCAGTGTGATTTATGCCATCATGTGCCAGCAATGCCCCTCTGCCATGTACATTGGTCAAACTGGACAGTCTCTACGTAAAAGAATAAACGGACACAAATCAGATGTCAAGAATTATAACATTCATAAACCAGTCGGAGAACACTTCAATCTCTCTGGTCACGCAATCACAGACATGAAGGTCGCTATCTTAAAACAAAAAAACTTCAAATCCAGACTCCAGCGAGAAACTGCTGAATTGGAATTCATTTGCAAATTGGATACTATTAATTTAGGCTTAAATAGAGACTGGGAGTGGCTAAGTCATTATGCAAGGTAGCCTATTTCCTCTTGTTTTTTCCTACCCCCCCCCCCCCCCAGATGTTCTGGTTTAACTTGGATTTAAACTTGGAGAGTGGTCAGTTTTGGATGAGCTATTACCAGCAGGAGAGTGAGTTTGTGTGTGTATGGGGGTGGGTTTTTGGAGGGGGGTGAGGGAGTGAGAGAACCTGGATTTGTGCAGGAAATGGCCTAACTTCATTATCATGCACATTGTGTAAAGAGTTGTCACTTTGGATGGGCTATCACCAGCAGGAGAGTGAATTTGTGTGGGGGGGTGGAGGGTGAGAAAACCTGGATTTGTGCTGGAAATGGCCTAACCTGAAGATTACTTTAGATAAGCTATTACCAGCAGGACAGTGGGGTGGGAGGAGGTATTGTTTCATATTCTCTGTGTATATATAAAGTCTGCTGCAGTTTCCACGGTATGCATCTGATGAAGTGAGCTGTAGCTCACGAAAGCTCATGCTCAAATAAATTGGTTAGTCTCTAAGGTGCCACAAGTACTCCTTTTCTTTTAGTTTTAAAATAGTAAGGCTCTTAAACCATGTGCTTGGCAGTGCCCTGGTACATATTTTGATGGCATCTCAAAAAACTTGTATCATGCTGGAGCATTGTGAGTGGCTAAAAAGTTCAATTTTTGAGGAACAATCCTTGCCACAAATACTGAAGAAAGGCACAGGGTCAGAGAATGAAGCCAGTACACTGTTAGCACTAGAGGCCTACTGTGCTTTCCTCTTCGCTCTCCTCTGTCTCATCCACCTCTCTCTTCAGCCTCTGACTCTGCTTGCAGGTAAATATAAGTGTCAAGGTTCCTTCCCCATTCTGAACTCTAGGGTACAGATGTGGGGACCTGCATGAAAAACCCCCTAAGCTTATTTTTACCAGCTTAGGTTAAAACTTCCCCAAGGCACAAACTATTTTACCTTTTGCCCCTGGACTTTCTTGCTGCCACCACCAAGCGTCTAACAAATATAAAACAGGGAAAGAGCCCGCGTTGAAACGTCTTTCCCCCCAAAATCCTCCCCAAACCCTACACCCCCTTTCCTGGGGAAGACTTGATAAAAATCCTCACCAATTTGCATAGATGAACACAGACCCAAACCCTTGGATCTTAAGAACAATGAAAAAGCAGTCAGGTTCTTAAAAGAAGAATTTTAATTGAAGAAATAAACTAAAAGAATCACCTCTGTAAAATCAGGATGGTAAATACCTTACAGGGTAATCAGATTCAAAACAGAATCCCTCTAGGCAAAACCTTAAGTTACAAAAAGACACAAAAACAGGAATATACATTCCATTCAGCACAGCTATTTTTATCAGCCATTTAAACAAAACAGAATCTAACGCATATCTAGCTAGATTACTTACTAAGTTCTAAGACTCCATTCCTTTTCTGTTCCTGGCAAAAGCATCACACAGACAGAGAGAGCCTTTGTTTCTCCCCCTCCTCCAGCTTTGAAAGCATCTTCTCTCCTCATTGGTCATTTTGGTCAGGTGCCAGCGAGGTTATCCTAGCTTCTTAACCCTTTACAGGTGAAAGGGTTTTTCCTCTGGCCAGGAGGGATTTTAAAGGTGTTTACCCTTCCCTTTATATTTATGACAATAAGTAAAGAGATAAATCAGAGTCAATTTTGTATTGTGTAAATGCAAATCTTAGAAAAGTAGACATGAGAGATGAACTAGAAAGAGTAATTACTGTTTACATACAAACTGCTGAAGATTCTCAAGTCTAGTTTGCTAAGAACCCCTCTCCTTTTCCTTCATGCCCCATTGGCCTTGTAGGACAATTACCCTGTTGCAGGTGTAATTTTGCTTAGACCATACCAAACAGTATCCACGACTGAAAGTGGTCAGCAAAATAAGATATATAAATGCAACTTACCCTGTTTCCTCCTCACCCAAATAGATGGTGTGACAGGAACAAATGCTCCCCAGGCTTGAAAAAACAAAAAGCTTAAAAGCCCTGAATGAATTTCATTCTGGCAGGAGGAACAAAATGGATTAAATCAGACTGTCTGTTCTTGGTAAATTTGGATAATGTGAACCAGAACATGGCAGCTTTCATTTAATTCACACAGCTGAAGTAATCTTTTCAATAGTTGTTCAGATCATATATTTGCTTTGCTCTGAATTTTTTCAGAGGGCACAACTCTGCCTCTGTCTACAGGAAGACTGAAAGGTGATATGTAAGATGGTGCAAGTGAGTATAAATTGGTGTAACTTGCACACCAAGTGAACAGAAGAGATGCATATAGTAGGAAAAGCAACTGACAGGACAGCGTAGGTCATAGGTGCTGGAACTATGGGTTCTGGGGGTGCTGCCATACCCCCGGCTTGAAATGGTTATCATATACGGCGTTTACAGTTTGATTCAATGGCTCTCAACACCCCCACTATACAAATTGTTCCAGCACCTCTGTTGCAGGTTAAATTAGTTAAAGTTCATACTTTAACTCAGCTCCTCTTTCAGTACCTGAGCACAGAAATTATAGTATCTTAGACTTGCATCATGTTCAGCTTTGCTCTATTTTTTTTTTTATTATTCCCTGTCCAAATCCCTTATTTCACCACTCCCTTTGTATCCTTATCCCACTCCTGACTTACTGCTTTCTTCTAGATTTTCTTTAATGCTTTCTTGCTGTACCTGGGAACTCTTTCACCCTAAAGGTGGAAGGTATCACCACCTCCATTCAAATTCCTTCTTAAAATTCCTTTCCTCCATGAGCTCACCAGTCAAAGCCGCCTACATTTAGGGTATGTCTACATAACGAAGTTATTTCAAAATTATTCTATTCGAATTTTCGGAAGCGATTTTATACATTCTATCTTCTGTGTCCCCACTAAAGCATGTGAATTCGGCGGAGGGCGTCCACAGTACCAAGGCTCGCATTGAATGTCGGTGCGCTGCACTGTGGGTAGCTATCCCACAGTTGCTGCAGTCCCCGCCGCCCATTGGAATTCTGGGTTAAGCTCCCAGTGCATGATGGGGCAAAAATCTTCTTGCGGGTGTTTCTGGGTGTGTGTCATCAGTCGCTCCTCCCTTCATGGCAGCTATGGCAGACAATCGTTTTGAGCCTTTTTGGAGTGCAGACGCCATACTGCTTTCAGCAGACGGTGCACTGCTGCTCTCCTGCTATGGATGCACCTCACATTTCCTCTCATCTTCCTAAGTAATCTCTACTATCTACTCTCTCTCTTCCTCATCGAACGCTTCCGCTGCCAACTCTGCTCAGCCATCATGAACCAAGCAGCACAGCTTCCGCCGCCAACTCTGCTCTTCCGCTCTTGCTGCGGTACTGAGCTTCTCCATGTTGTCTGTCCTGGGCTCCCGCCTCTGTGAAAGCTATAGAAGACAACCATTTCCCGCCTTTTTTTGGCTTTTGTGAACCGAACAGCACCTTTTCTGCTGCCACTCTGCTCCCCTACGTTTTGCACCTTTTTTCCAGGATTACCCGTGCAGGCACCATAGCCATGGAGCCCGCTCAGATCTCCGCTGCAGTTTTGACCATTGTAAATACCTCGTGCATTATCCAGCAGTATGTGCAGTACCTGCAAAACTGGCGAGGAAGCGACAACAGCGTGATTACAATAGTGATGAGGACATTGACAGACATTCCTAGAAGCATGGCATGTGGCGATTGGGAGATCATGGTGGTGTTGGGCCAGGTTCATGCCATGGAACACCGATTCTGGGCCTGGGAAACAAGCACAGACTGGTGGGACCGCATAGTGTTGCGGATATGGGATGATTCCCAGTGGGTGAGAAACTTTCGTATGCGTAGGGCCACTTTCATGGAACTTTGTGACTTGCTGTCCCCTGCCCTGAAGTGCAAAGACACCAAAATGAGAGCTGCCCTCACAGTTGAGAAGCAAGTAAGCCATCACATGCGGCTGGGCAACAGAATTCAGCTTGCAGGCAGCCATGGTAAGCCCTAGTGGGCACGCAGGGTTCTGCTTCTTCCACATTCATTTCAATGCTTTCAAACTGCTGGTCCCCCTTTCCCATAGCAAGCAATGCCTGGTGGGTTTGCCATATAAAAGGAGGGCCTGCAGGCTCTCTGGGATGATCGCTTCACACAACACTGTCCCCACCCTCTTCCCCCCTCACCCCCCCACCGCGTGGCTCCGATCAAGCTATCACCTCACCAGAAGTGCCTTCTCCAGGGTCATGGTCCGGGAGCTCGCCTTGGGAGTGGGAGGAAGCTATTGGCTCCAACAATAGGACTAGTTCCTGGCTAGGGGGGAAAAACCCGATTCCCCACTTGCCGCCTGTGCACTGTCCTCCTCCTCCTCCAATAACTCCCCCTTGCCAGGTATCAGACAGTGGTGGGGTAGTGGTGACGTCACCCCCCATAATTGCATGCAGCTCACAGTACAAGCGGCATGTATGGGGCTGTGACGCAGAGCACCCGTTCGCCTCCCTTGGCTTTTTGGTACGCTTGCCTGAGCTCCTTGATTTTTGTACGACACTGCTCTGTGTCCCTGGAGTAGCCTCTTTCCGTCATGGCCCTGGAGACTTTAGCATATGTATTGGCATTTCTTTTTTTGGAACATAGTTCTGCCATAACAGATTCGTCTCCCCAACATGCGATGAGATCCACTACCTCCAGTTCGGACCATGCTGGAGCTTGTCTGCGAATCCGGGACTGTGTGGTCTCTTGTGATGGTGGACTCTGCACAGTTGCCTGTGATGGTGGACTGTGCTGATGGTCACCTGTGCTGATGGTGACCAAACAGGAAATTCAAAAACTCCCGGGGCTTTTACTGCCTACTGTTGTCCAGAGCGGTCAGAAGGGAGCATTCTTGGATAGCTCCTGAAGGCCAATAACATTGAATTGCATCCACAGTACCTGCAACCCGGAACTGCCATCTCGATTTTAGCGCTACTCCACTTGCTGAGGTGGAATACAGAAATCGGATTAAAGATCCCTTTAAATCGAAAAAACTGGTTTGCTCATGTGGACGGAATCAGTTTTATTCCGAAGTAACTCAGCTAATTCTGAAATAACCGCATACTGTAGACCAGGCCTTACTCCTCATCTATCATAGAAATCCTGCTACACTTTAAGACAGAACCATTTGGGGTCATGCAGTGCACTGTGTGTGTGTTTTGTGCAGTACCATGGCAAATACACTGTTAGAGATTTAACAACCACCACCACCACATTTCATCTAATACCCAGTTCATGCTCAAGAATTTTACCAGCGTCTGAGCCCCGAAGTAGCAGCATTACAAGAGGTAAGTGCCTCTCCTACTGACTAGTTATCCTCACTCTTACATCCTGGTGTGAATTTCCCTTTCCCCACTCTGAAATATGTTTTAGTCCCCATCTTCTCCTCACTTCTGGATGTGTTATGAAGCAGATGGTGGGGTCGAACTGCTCTTCCCAAATCTGAATCTAAATTTGTCTGTCAACCACCTCCAAGCTTTGAGAGATAGGACTACTTCGTAATGAAAGTGCGTATTTAAAAGGCATGGTCCACTACAATATCAGTTTATTACAAAAACATTTCCTATTACCACACATATGCAATTTTAGTAGGGAAACTACTTAAAAGCCAGTCCAAATGGTGTTTTGCCTCCATAACGGATGCAATATTAGATCCCAAGAAGATATGGAACCTGCTTTAAAAACTAGTATTTTGAACATCCAAAAACCCCAAGAGTAACTAATCCCCAACAAGTAACATTTTCACCATTTTTAAGGAAGCAAGTACCTTAAAACTTGTATTCCCCACAGCCCTGCTTGGTGCTATATATATGCAAAATAAGCTATTATCATCAAGTTATTAATAATTGGCTTACTATCTTTGCATTGAATAGTCAGTTCTCTGGAACTGAGCCACTAATTATTTCCTTTCTGGTACAGATGTTGAGTCATATCAGCAGACAGAGTTTTGCCAAAACACACAGTAAAATTTATAACAATTTTGCTTTGGTCATTTTAAAATCTTTGGCACATATTTTTACTTTGAATGCACAAATGCAAGTCCCATTTGTATATATCTGAAACTGGAATACAGCCTTGAGGTTTCACCATTCAAATCCTAGTTTTCCTCTAATTCAAAAAGTTCAGGGATGATCCCACTAACTCTCTCATCATGGTGAACAAACAGGAAAACTGAATTTCAGCAAACAATAGGAGTCCATGTTTCCTTCAAAAATAATTTTAAATTGCACTGTTTCTTTGTTTTGAAATTAAGACCTCCCCAACAATTGTGTTTTCTAAGGGCAAGTGACAGCAGGATAGAAAGACATACTATCACAGGGGTGGCCAACCTGAGCCTGAAAAGGAGCCAAAATTTACCAATGTACATTGCCAAAGAGCCACAGTAATATGTCAGCAGCCCCGCATCAGCTCTCCTCCACCCCCCCCCCCCCCAACGCCTCCCGCTCACCGGCAGCCCCACCAATCAGCACCTCCCCACACCTCCCGATCAGCTGTTTTGTGGTGTGCCGGAGGCATGGAGGGGGAGGAGCGAGGGCATAGCAGGGTCAGGGGAGGGGGCGGGAAGGGGTGGAGTGGGCGCAGGGCCTGTGGCAGAATCAGAGGTTGAGCAGTGAGCACCCTCCGGCACACTGGAAAGTTGGCACCTGTAGCTCCAGCCCTGGAGTCGGTGCATATACAAGGAGCTGCATATTAAACTTCTGAAGAGCCGCATGTGACTCCAGAGCCACAGGTTGATCACCCCTCTGCTGTCAAATGGAGGTCTGTCCACTCCAGCCGGTTTAGTAGGTTTTGAACCTATTAGAAATATCTTAAAGAGAATATCAATATATTGATGAACCCTTGGAGCGAGCACTGGGTAAAATTTAAAAATTAGAAGAACTGCAAAGAGGAAAAGCTGTGATTCCCCATCCTTGAGGCTCTAAATGAGAAGCTCAAGTCCTCCCAAACAGACAGACAAATACTGCCGGAAATTAAATTGAAAGATAATTCAAACACTACCAAGTACGTATCGCAAATTTAGTGCCACATTCAGAGATGAAAGGTGGATCAGTGGTTAGGTTGCTGGCCTAGGAAACCTGTGTTCATTTCTTCATATTTTTCATCTGGATTTTAATAGTGACTGAAGGCCCCAGCCAGGGTCAGGAGCCCCTTGTGGTAGATCCTACAAACACGCAATAGAATACAGTCCCCTGCCTCCAAAAGGACTATCCTTTAGCAGACAAAAGAGATGTAAGAAAAACAAACACCACGAAAGCAATTTGCTGTAAGTATAATACAATTTATTTTCCGTTTCACTTATGTAAAACCCCTCCTGCGTCCAGCTTCTTCACACTCCTTGCTTGGCCTGACTGTCCTCCTTCCGCCCCTTCCACAGGAAAACAAACATTCAGCCTTGTTTTCAGAGACTCTCATGAAACAAGGAAAACAAAAATCTTTCCAAAAAGGTGGCTCTGTCCCACTTTCACTCCCCACCGTGTGCGGGTGTGGTGGAGACCGAGGAAAGGAGAGCTCCTTGCTCACCCCTGAATGGTCCATGTGGCCCAAGCCCGCCCCACAACGTCCCGGCTCTGGTGGTCTCAACCCCTTCCCCGCTGGGTGGGGGTGTGCAAGCGCACGCACGAGACGGAGCGAGTCCCAGGGTCAGTATCAGTTCCACTGGAGACTTCCTGTGTGACCATGACTCAGGGTATCAGCCCATGGGAATGAACCTTCCAGCCTGGGTCAAGGGACTCAGGCCAGGGGGGCTTGTGGTAGCACTCTGAAAATAGCTGTATAAACAGTGCTTTGAAGTTGCAGCTCAGGCTGGATCTTGGGCTCAGCTGTGACTCGGCCCCTCATCTCGAAAATAGGGGTAATAGCCCTTCCCCACCTCAAAGTGGGGTTTTGAGGATAAATACATTAAAAATGGCAAGGTGCTCAGATAATATGGTAATGGTGTCATAAGTACTATACGTAGTGATTGACTTTAAAGACAAAAGGTATCATCAGTATAGTCTGAACTCCTGCACATTATAAGCCATATATGTAGTAAACTACTTTTCAGTATGAGAAAGGGATGCAGAATAGAGAGATCTGCTCAGTTAAACAGTCAGAAAAGAAAACAGACTAGCAGTCTGCCTATTAGATAACGGTATAGAACATGACTGTCAAAGACACTGTAACCGGGGGGGAGGGAGGGGGGAACACAGCTGAGTAATGTCAGAGCTAGAGCTGTCGATTAATCGCAGTTAACTCACGTGATTAGCAGAAAAAAATTAATCGCAGTTTTAATTGCACTATTAAATAGAATTCCAATTGAAATTTATTAAATATTTTGGATGTTTTTCTACATTTTCATATATTATATTCTGTATTATAATTGAAATCAAAGTATCATTTTTACAGTGCAAATATTTGTAATAAAAATAAAACAAAATAGTATTTTTCAATTCACCTCACACAAGTACTTTCAAGACAAAGATTGTATTAAAGTGCAACTTACAAATGTAGATTTGTTTGTTACATAACTGCAGTCAAAAACAATGTAAAACTTCAAAGCATACAAGTCCACTCAGTCCTACTTCTTGTTCAGCCAATCGCTAAGACAAACAACATTTACAGGAGATAATGCTGCCTTCTTATTTGTAATGTCACCAGAGAGCAAAAACAGGCATTTGCATGGCACTTCTGTAGCTGGCATTGCAAGGTATTTACGTGCCAGATATGCTAAACATGCGTATGCCCGTTCATGCTTCAGCCACCATTCCAGAAGACATGCTTCCATGCTGATGATGCTCATTAAAAATGCGTTAATTAAATTTGTGACTGAACTCCTGGGGGAGGGGGGGAGAATTCCATTTCCCCTGTTCTGTTGTACCCGCATATTGCCATATATCACATGTTATAATATCACATGTTATAGCAGCCTCAGATGATGACCCAGCACATGTTAATTTTAAGAATATTCTCACTGCAGATTTCACAACATGCAAAGGCGGCACCAATGTGAGATTTCTAGAGATAGCTACAGCACTCGACCCAAGGTTTAGGACTCTGAAGAGCCTTCCAAAATCTGAGAGGGACGAGGTGGGGAGCATGCTTTCAGAAATCTTAAAAGAGCACACTCCGAAGTGGAAACTACAGAACCTGAGCCACCAAAAAAGAAAATCAACTTTCTGCTGGTGGCATCTGACTCAGATAATGAAAATGAACATGCGTCGATCCGCACTGTTTTGGACTGTTATCGAGCAGAAACCATCATCAGTATGGACCCATGTCCCCTGGCACAGTGGTTGAAGCATGAAGGGACATATGAATCTTTAGCGCTTCTGGCAGGTAAATATCTTGCGACGCTGGCCACAACAGTGCCATGAGAATGTCTGTTCTCACTTTCAGGTGAGATTGTAAACAAGAAGTGGGCAGCAAACAAAACAAAAACTTGTTTGTCTGAGCAATTGGCGGAACAAGACATGGAACTGAGTTGACTGCTTTATTTTTGAATGCAGGTTTTTTTTTTGTTTTTTTACATAATTGTACATTTGTAAATTCAACTTTCATGATAAAGAGATTGCACTATAGTACTTGTATTAGGTTAATTGAAAAAATATTTATTTTGGGGTTTTTTTTACAGTGCATATACTTGTAATAAAAATAAATATAAAGTGAGCACTGTACACTTTGTATTCTGTGTTGTAACTGAAATCAATATATTTGAAAATGTAAAAAACACCCAAAAATATTTAAATAAATGGTATTCTACTATTGTTTAACAGTGCAATTAATCGCATGATTAATCCAGCCCTACTCAGAGTCATTGAGAATTTACTTTCCTAGAAAATCTCTTTAGGGCAGTCTGACCTTCAAAAGGCAATGGATGACAAAGAATGTGCAAGCCTGGGATAGCCCTGCCCAGGAGTATTCTATAGTGGGAAATTTCTTAATTTTACTAGCTATCAGAACAGCATTTTCTATAGCACATGGAAAGTTAAGAGCTTTGGAAAACCAAGGGATAATTAGAAGTTAAAGAACTGTATGCAGATATTATTTTACTTTCAGTAGCAGCCTGACATTAGCACTGATTTTGCTGGAAGAGTGAAGTGAGCCTGAATTATGGTTTTATAAAAAACTTCCAAAATACATGGCAGGCCTTAAAACCATAGTAAAAGATCAATTGTTTTATCCCATATGATTAAACAGCAGGTAAAGGGATTTAAGACAGCCACAAAATAGACCATCTCATTAACTTATATCTACAGGTCTTCCAACTGAGGTTACATTCAGCATTCCTTATTCTAGGCAGGTATGGTACAAACTATAAAACTGGACCATGGTGCTACTGAAAATCAACATAGTAAAATATTGGTGTGACTTTACTAGAAGCATATTGGCAATAAATGCAACTATATCATTAATGTCTTCAAAGTAATGTGCCTACCAAGCATCTGGGATAACACTATTTCTTAGGACCATGCATCATCAGTTATATTTCCTACAGAGTTTCCTTGTTAGCAATGCTAAGATCACACAGAACTGTCATGCTACTGGGAAATAAATTTTCCCAAAATTGTCACTATAGAACTGTAAAGAATTGAAAAGTAATACCAATGTGATTAAAGTTCTCTAGCTACATAGAAAACAGTGTCATGAAATGAAATCTCAGTAACTGATTCAAATAAATGTTTTCATTACTGGTTAACAAAGAGAATGTTTCTAAAATGGATAATTTTATCCATATGAAATTGCTCAAAATATAAAATACACATCCAATAAAACAGCATATTTTTGGTTCAAGGACATGCACAGTACATAAACTAATTCCTGTGGAATTCAACTATCACTACAAATTGAAGCCACTGGCTAAATAAAATGTGCCCTGCCTCAGCACTCCAGGAATTGGAAGAGTTAATGCAAACATCTTGATAAAATACTTGGCACTTCTGTCTTGCCTTCCATCTCAAAGCAGTCTTCAAGTCATAATTAAGCTTCACCAACACCCTGTGACTCAGTTCTGTATTCTGCTGTTCTACAAGTGAAGAAACTGAGGAAGAGAGAGGTTAAGTGATAAAGTCAGTGCTAGATCAAGGAACAGAACCCAAATCTCCTGATGCCAAGTCCTATCCTTTTAATCACTAGACCATGGTTCTCCTGCTTCATATTGAGTTTCACATTTTAATTACATATATTATACTGTAGCACTTATCTGTATGAATATGAAAACATACGCATATGATAATCTTTTTTTAAGCAGCACATAGGGGAGGAGATGTATATTCCATGGCCACTGTGCCTGAGTAGTCTATTTTGTTTCAGTGTGAAGCTAACTGCAGTTTAAATAAAACTACATTAAATACCAGGGCCCGCTCTGTTTATATGCTTGAGTTGCTTTTAGCCTAATTCCCCACATTTCGTGTTCCACTGGTGACATGTTAGTAAGAGTCCCTTCAGGAAACACAGGCCCTCTGACTCCAGTTCCACCAATTAGGATACATTTTCCCTATTTTAGGAACATTTTAATACAAACATTAAAAACAAATAATTGACACCCAGGACCTCACCCTGGGTCCTTTTGGCCCCAGGCTACTAGCACATAGCTGAGATGGAATCTTGCCTTTACCACAGACCCAGCTGGTCACTGCGTCTTTGAGATAGTTTGAACTCCTCAGCACGCAACCAACATGGGAAAGACTTCTCTCTTCCTGTCACCTGTCTCTAAGTCTAGCAAACTCTTCTCCCTCCCTGTGGAGTTTGCTTCTCAATGGTTCTCTGTTACTCCATTCTGATGATCTCTGTAAGCTTGCGTCTCCTGTTCCTTCAGATCACCTACCATTCTTGTGTAGTCACTTCATATAACTTGGGTGCCATTGCACCCCTCACAAAGGCTTTAGTCCATTTCTTCTGCTCTCTCTCGAATGGCTGGATCCTCACATGAGTGCCTGTCTCCAGGGCCAGTAGGTCCTTGGCAGACCTGTTGTACTCTAGTGCAGTGTTTCCCAACTTGTGTGCCATGGCACGCTATTGTGCTGTCAGGCACGAATAGAATTTTGGAATGGTCACTTGTGGGGAAAAATAATCTCATTTATTTTAATTAGTGTCAGACCCACATTGCGTTTTGAGTTATTGCTCTTTGGGTGTACGTGCGTTAGACAGACATTGCATCATGCTACACTCAAATGAACTTGCTACCTGTGATACCATGCAAGCAGCCGTGTTTTCTTATCAACTGTTCAGTTTCAGTGGTGAATTTTGAATTGAAGACTTAAAAATGGAGAAATGTTTGAAGAAAGATTCTGGCCCAGCACCTCCACATCTACTTTCAATGATGAAACGGAACGTGAACACAGCAAAGTCAAAGTGGGGAGCCGACGCTACTGTGGGAGTTATTTGCTATTTGGATTTTTATTTACAGGTGAACCATCTTGCCCTCTTCCACAATGTCTTCTATGTGGGAAGAAATTCTCAAGCCATGCCATGGGGCCAAATAAGTTAAAACACCACCTTACAAGCAAACATCTGTCCCTTGCCAACAAGCAAAAATAATTTTCGAGTGTTTGAAGGACCATAATGATAAACAAGTACAAATGACTGGAGACCGTAACTGTTTCTGATTAAGTGCTGGATGCAAGCTACTTGGTTGCTGAGCTTGTGGTGAAGGCAAAAAAGCTGCACACAATCACAGAAAAGAAAATGTGAAAGTAACGTTAGGTGTAAATGCAGTCAATGAAATTGCAAAAGTTCCCCTTTCAGATAATATAATAAGTTACTATATTGATATGTCAGCTGACATTCAGATTGCTCCAAGAAAGAGTCAAATCAAGCAGGTTTACACTGCAATTTGACGAATCAACAGATCTCAGTGGTCATGCTCAACTGTTGGCTAACACCGGGTACGTTCACGGAGATAGTATAAGATTTTTATTTTGCAAACTGCTGCCAGGTCACACAACTGGAGACACAATATTAAGGGTGACAAGAACCTTCCCTGAAGAGGGAGAACTGCACTGGAAAAACTGTCCTAGTGTTCGCACAGATGGGACAGCCTCTCTGACTGACAAAAATGAAAGGGATTGAAAGCAAGGTCAAAGAACAAAACCCAGCTGTGTTGGTGACCCACTGTTTCCTACACTGTGAAGCTCTTGTTGCCAAAACACTGCCAGAGGAACTTTCTTTAGTGCTAGATGGGGCAGTAAAGGTAGTGAACTTAATAAAAATCATGGTCCTTAAAGTGTTGCCTTTTCTTGCAGTTTTGTGAGGAAATGGGAGCAGAACACTCAAATTTACTTTTGCACACAGAAATATGCTGGTTTTCCCCATGGAAAAGTTCTCTCAAATTTGTATAAGCTGAGAGACTAATGTAAAATGTTCTTAACTTTGAAGGAATCTGCATACACAGACTTGATCACCGACGTGGCATGTTGTGCAAAACGTGCCCACCTGGCTGATATAGTCTACCCCCTAAATGAACTGAACAAGAAAATGCAAGCCTTCTAAACCACGTTTTGCTTTCAGCTTTCTAAATGCGTGAGATACAAAACATTGTGCGCCACATTCCACAATTGTGTACACATCATGCAATTGCATTCAAGTCATTTGTGGAACCGATATTCAATGCTCACGATGATTCCCTGGTCATGAGATGAGCTTCCAGCCACACTCTGCAGCTACTGAAGTTTTCAACAGCCAGCTTTCGAAATCCATTGTGTGAGACGGAGCCACTGCACCGCAAAAATAATAGCGCTGCAATCCCCCAGTGTGCCGCCTAAACCTCTTTACAGTAAGTGAACATTAATGCAAGGTCACAAAAAGTTGGGGGGGGGGGGGCGGCAGTGGGGGAGGCGGAAACAAGGGGAGTTACATGGAAAATAAACATTATGGACACATCCAAAATTAATCTGAATTAAGAGCATTGAAAAGGAAGCCAAATTAACGAGCTGGTAGACTGGTGCTCTTTGATGAAGCTAGCAGTTAATGTGTCACATGATTTTGAGGTTCATTACAAAATCTATACGGAAGTTTCACAACAAAGGATAAAATAGGTACTTGAATTCTGTATTGATGCACACCCAGGGTAATCTGATAGACTACAAATTAGTTCAGTTGACAGTGACTCACTTGAATTAAGACTTTGTGCATTTACAGTGTGAATAATTATTGCAGACTCCTGAACAGTTTTGCATAGAATATTGCACCATAGTATCAAGCTGCTGCAAGACAATGATTTTGTTTCATAGACCAAATCTTGAGAGGTCCCAACCCAAACTGTAGCTCCAAGCAGAAGGCAAATGCAGCAGCTTATCTCTCTTCTGGAGTGAGCTGTTATGAGTGTTGAACACACCAGTGCTCTGCACTGAGAGTGCTGGTTTCCCCAGGATAGACCCCACTTTCTTAAGTCCCCTTTCCGCTCGTCTAATGGGGATTTAAAACTGACCCCAAAAGAGACACCCTTGCACAGAGGAACCCCCAACTGGTGAAAGCAGGCATGGCTGGCTCCATGCCATCTCTTCCTAGTCCCCCTAGCACACATGGGGCATGCCATGGAGCATTCTAGGAGCAAAACAGGGCGTGGCCAGAGCACACCAGCTTCTGAAGTCTTCACCCATATATTGGCCCTTGTGGAGCTGGTATAAGCCTACTGCTGCTCTAATTCACAGTGGGGGCCGAACTGGCTACCAGCTCTTCCCAGGATCTGATGGAGGAGAGGTAGACGGGGGCATTATTTTGCATCCTCCAACATCCCACCATGACTAAGGATTGTGCCCCTGTTGAAAAACTTATCTGATGGGCCAAAACTATTGTTTTGTTGAATTTTGGGGTACCCTGCAATCAGTAGCACTGAAAACCTGATGTCTTTCATCCTTCATCAAAGGAAGAATGTGAGGAGATTCAGTGTGGAACTTAATGACTTCTCCATTCATCAATATTGTAATTCACCTTGACCATTATAGAGGTACAGTATTCATATTTTAAATTAATATGGTCCCAATATAGGAAGATTTTAAGCTAGCAGCATAATGTAGCAATTGGCATCTAATAGAGTATACAGCAGAGTACTCGAGCCTCCATGAAGTATATCTAAGAAATCTACCCATGCTATGTTATGTATGTGCATACATAAGCACACAAATGGATTTCAGTAACTGCCAAATGTACTTTACTGCAATAATTACAAAAAAATAAAAAAAATCAGTCTTTCTGACCATAGACTCCCATGAAATCATAATATTAATAAAAGCCGTGAGCAATTTTAAAATAAGGCAGCAGCAAAAATATATTTGGATTGGTGGTAGGTATTCACATGTAAAAAAGGTACTGTGACCCAGTGGATAGGATACTGGAGTGTGAGTTGGGAAACCTAGCTTCTCCTCCCAACTTTGCCAATGACCTGCTGTGTAACCTTGGTCAACCTCGGTTTCCTCTCCTGTCCTTTGTCCTTGTCCTCTATTTACATTGTCAGCTCTTTGGGGCACGGGCAGTCTTTTACTTTGTTTTTGTACTATAGGGCCCTGATATCAGAGTCCTAGGTATGATCTGTAATGCAAAAAACAACAATAAAAGATAATGATCTATGATGTTTTCTTTCAGTTCCCTTTCACCAGCCTGTTAGACATTTCCCCGAGGGCAGACTGCTCCACATTTGTCCTTTACAGGGATTCTTTTAACTTTTTACAGAAGCCTCTGGTACTGGCCACCATTGAATAATGGATTAAATGGACCACTGGCCGCTGGGCACTACTGTAACAAATTTTCAACTATATTAACACTGACAAGACAATTCCTATGTTCCTATCCAAATTATACAAATGGGAATCTTTATGGTCATTCAAGCTGATTTTTTAAGAACTTAGCACATATAATGACACTAAACTGGGAGGAGGAGAGGTAGATATGCTGGAGGGCAGGGATAGGATACAGAGGGACCTAGACAAATTAGAGGATTGAGCCAAAAGAAATCTGATGAGGTTCAACAAGGACAAGTGCAGAGTCCTACACTTAGGACGGAAGAATCCCATGCACCGCTACAGACTAGGGACCGAATGGCTCGGCAGCAGTTCTGCAGAGAAGGACCTAGGGATTACAGTGGACGAGAAGCTGGATATGAGTCAGTGTGCCCTTGTTGCCAAGAAGGCCAATTGCATTTTGGGATGTATAAGTAGGGGCATTGCCAGCAGATCGAGGGACGTGATCGTTCCCCTCTATTTGACACTGGTGAGGCCTCATCTGGAGTACTGTGTCCAGTTTTGGGCCCCACGCTACAAGAAGGATGTGGAAAAATTGGAAAGAGTCCAGCGGAGGGCAACAAAAATGATTAGGGGACTGGAACACATGACTTATGAGGAGAGGCTAAGGGAACTGGGGATGTTTAGTCTATGGAAGAGAAGAATGAGGGGGGATTTGATAGCTGCTTTCAACCACTTGAAAGGGGGTTCCAAAGGGGATGGCTCTAGACTGTTCTCAGTGGTAGCAGATGACAGAACAAGGAGTAATGGTCTCAAGTTGCAGTGGGGGAGGTTTAGGTTGGAATTAGGAAAAACTTTTTCACTAGGAGGGTGGTGAAGCACTGGAATGCGTTACCTAGGGAGGTGGTGGAATCTCCTTTCTTAGAGGTTTTTAAGGTCAGGCTTGACAAAGCCCTGGCTGGGATGATTTAATTGGGGATTGGTCCTGCTTTGAGCAGGGGGTTGGCTAGATGACCTCCTGAGGTCCCTTCCAACCCCGATATTCTATGATTCTATGATAATAAAACCGTGCTACTGATTAGAAATAAGTCCAAACTACAACTCTAAATCCTAAACCCCATGTATATTTTGGGGTGGAAGGGAAGAAAAAAAAAAGAATTTGGATTCAAGTACATGGGGCCTTTTCAGGAAGGACAAAAAACCCCCCACAGAAGTTAGCTTTTTCAGCTGCAGTTCAGTGCACAGGAAGCACATAAAACAAAAAAGTATCACAGTACAAACTGGATCTGTAATCATTACATCAGAGTTACTGAGCTAATACTACCTTTTTTGAGTGGAGCTACTTTGTACATCTTCCAAACTTCTTTCAAATGGGGCTCGTTAAGTGCTGCAGAGAGAAAGCCATTTGCAGCGTACAACAGTTTACCTAGTCCCTGCCTCAAAGAGCTGTCTTTTTGTTCTGTATTTATACAGCACCTAGCACAATGGAGTCCTGGTCCACGACAGGAGCTCCTGGACACTACAATGGTACAAATAAAAAAAACAAGTTTTTACCGATTTTACAAAAGCCAGTAATTGTGCTACATATTCTTGCTTATCAACTACTGGCTCCTCATCTAGTTACGCAAAAAACAGAGTGAGCACTCCTGAAACATTTACTATACATGTTTTATTACTACTACAAAAAGTCTTTTCCGCTACTTTAACATTTTCACATAGTCTACAAAAAATGGGAACTTGTGGTTCGTTTGCTAATTCTCTCCAACAAAGACAGACTTCGCCTTTGTCAGCTTGGGTTTAAAATGTTATCTAACTTGCAGACTTTACCATTAGTGGTTTCTGCTTGTTAATAAAGTAATAGCTCAACATTTCTTAGGCTTCCTCATTAACCTAACTCTAATTTCAGAGAATTGTGAGAACTGTTTCGATATAAGACAACAGAAAATATCATATTGCCTCTATATAAATCCATGCTATGCCCACATCTTGAATACTGCACGCAGATTTTGTCACCCCATCTCAAAAAAAGATATATTGGAATTGAAAAAGGTACAGAAAAGGGCAACAAAAACGATTAGGGGTATGGAACAGCTTTCATATGATGGGAGATAAATAAGACTGGGAGTTTTCAGCTTGGAAAAGAGACAACTAAGGGGGGATACAATAGAGGTCTCTAAAATCATGACTGGTGTGGAGAAAGTAAATGAAGTGTTATTTATTCCTCTCTCATAACACAAGAACTGGGGATCACCAAATGAAATTAATAGGAAGCAGGTTTAAAAACAAACAAAAGGAAGTATTTCTTCACACAACCCACAGTCAACCTGTGGAACTCTTTGCCAGAGGATGTTGTGAAGGGCAAGAATATAACAGGGTTCCAAAAAGAGCTAGATAGATTAATGGAGGATAGGTCCCTCAGTTGCTATTAGCAAGGATGGGCAGGAATGGTGTCTTTTGCCTCTGTTCGCCAGAAGCTGGGAATGGGGATGGATCACTTGATTACCTGTTCTGTTCATTCCCTCTGGAGCACCTGGCATTGACCACTGTTGGAAGACAGGATACGGGGCTAGATCCAGCATGGCCATTCTTATGCTCTTATGTGTTTTTATTTCTGATTTGCCAAAAAGGTAGCTATTATTTACAATGCTTGTCCATTCTATTTTAGTAGCACTAGTGCGTATTGATTAAATATAAACCAAGTTATAGGAAGATTTTTAAACTTTGGTTTTGGATATTAATGGTGGTGGTACTTCTCACTTAATGTAGATTCACTTACACCTGTTTAATCCTCACTTAAATCAGTTTAGTTTAATTTAGTAATTTACTAGTATATGCTAAACAAAGGATTAAATGGGTTTAAGTGCATCTACATTAGGGGGTATCACCTATTTAACTACACAGATTTCAAATTTAGTTAAGACTGTACAACTTTTCTAATATAGACAAGCCCTAAGTATTGGGACACAATTGCAAATATTGACATTTATCCAATGTGCATCCATGTACTACTATAATACCACAATGAATCTGCTCACTAGATTTGCTTCATTTGAGTATGCAATGTTTTCTCTTTAAAAAAAAAATCCCTGAGAACGTGAGTGGGGAAAGCCTACCTCCAGAACAGGTGAGACATTTAAGGAATGCCCTGAAGCTAGAGGTTAGTGAATGGCATGGTTAAGTAGTACTCAACATACCACTACTCAGTCATTGGTCTAGAATTTAAATTGTTGCAGACAATAGATTAGAAGAACAATGGAAATGAGGCTCCAGCTTGGCAATGGGGAGCACAGGCCACTACCTGCACAGAGGTGGGTGATCACCCTGCAGCCCCCCAACCACCCTGGGCCAGGGACTCTGAATAAGGATGCACCAGACCCTGACAGAGTGCAATGGCCGGACCTGCCCCAAACACATCCCGGGGCCGTGCCCCTCTGCACCAGATGTGCCGCAATAGCAAGCAAAAGGGACAGAGTCTTACATACATGCCCACCCCAGCCCAGCCCCCCGAGGTGGTGATTTATGTCTGCCCGGCACCCAAACCAAACATGCCCATTTGGGACTGCTGCCCAAGAGGGGCGCATGAATCAATTATTTTGCAGGGAAAGAGTAGAATTTGCAGAGGACATCAAGTCTGCGCTTGCACAGTAGCGCAGAATTCACCCAGGAGTACACACTGAGTCTGATCCAAATATAGCGGTTGTCTGAAGTTAACAAAACGTAAGGTAAGCAAAGTGTATGAACAACTCAAAAAACAAAGCAGCTTGCATATAGCTAGTATACATATATTCCTATCCATGTAAACATTATTCCTCTAATTTTATGCCCACATTTAATATTTTGTTTTAAATTAAACTAAACTCCTTGCGGTAAGGATGTTCTCTTACTATCAATTTCCCTAGCACCCTGCACAATCCTCTCCTCCCCTACCCCCCATAAAAAATAAATCTAAAAAAACACATCTTACATTTTTCCTGAGCTCAACTGTTCTTAAGGGGGCTTATATCTAAAGATACTTATTGTCTGTCCATGCCCTTATTGCCTTCTCTCTCAGATCTGGCTTGGCTCTATTAGGACCCACATAATCTGGCATCGGAGTCAGCGAGCAAAAACAGCAGCATTTCTACACAGGGTCCTAGAATTTGCCATCCTAACATACACAATTGCTACAACTGTCATCCCATCTACCCCAGTTGAATTTAAATATCTAGTTAAAAATGGTTGAGAAGATGTTAATAAGACACAGTCCAGGGTAAAATCCATGTAAAGAAAGATGATAACACTAATGTGAAACAACTAAATATTGTTACATCATTTATATTTGTAGTTCTTGTGGTGATGAAGGTACAAGACCACATTTCCAGGGCCACCCTGCTTTTTGTTTTATACAGGAAAGAATCAAGTAAACACAAATAGTTTTCAGAAATTGCTTCAGCAGTAATTACACTGAAATTTCTTTTAAATTACTACTGTCTACATCTAAGCCTACATCAGCCATTCAATAATGGCTTTTTATCATTTATTTTAACAAAAGAGCAATCAATGATCTTTTCTCACATTTGCTCTGCTGCCATCTACTTGCGGAGCTCTGTGGCAGGGCCGGCTCCAGGCACCAGCATTCCAAGCCGGCGCTTAGGGTGGCAGTTAGAAAGGGGCGGCAGTTCCTCCGGCCGCGGTGTTAAATCAGCGGCAGCTTCTTCCTTTTGCTGTCCGCGACAGCAGTTTTTTTTCACTGCTTGGGGCGGCCAAAACTGTAGAGCCGGCCCTGCTCTGTGGAACTTGAAGAACAAAATATATGTTTCCTATAAGCTACATGTTTATTTAAATTTCATTTTTTGCTTTCTTACCAAAATCAAAGATATAAGTTTTACTCTCATGAAACCGAGCTGCATCACATCTGTCTAGATAGATTTTAAATAAATTGGTTTTGCAATATTTGCATTGAAATATATGGGAAGAATCTGAATAAACTGAAACATGATCAACACACTAACATATTATTGTATCTTATTGAAAAACCTAGTTAGATAAAGTGGATTTTCACAAATTGCTTGCTTTTCTCCTCTTTATCTTTACCTCAGTCCATTACATAACTGGTTATAGATTGCTCTACTCTAACATCCATACTCAAGATGCAAGTGCATTAGTCAGCATTAGCAGATTGCAGCAACATCTTCCAGTTTGCATAGAATATAGTTCACCCAAAGTATGAGAAGGCATTTTACAATTAAAAGAAAACAAACGGGAAATGAATATTAAGTGGCCTACTAGCTAAAGTTTTAGCTCCACAAAGTGCTGAGAAAAAGCATCCCTGCAACTTGTGAAAATGTCAAATATTCCGTTAATGGCCTGGTGCTTACCAGCAAAGCTAAAAGTAAAACAAGGTCAGCAGGCTTTGAAGCAGGGGTGAGCAAACTACGGCTAATGGGCTGGATCCGGCTCATCAGGGCTTTGGATCCGGCCTGCAGGACTACCACCCCTGTGGCACCATGGGCCCCGCACCGCTCCCAGAAGCGTCAAGAACCACGTCCCTGTGGCTCCTGGGGGAGGGTGGACAGAGGGCTCCGTGAACTGCTCTTGCCTGGGGTACCTCCCTCAAAAGCTCTCATGGGCCAGGAACAGGGAACTGCAGCCAATGGGAGCTTCGGGGTAGGTACCCAGAGGCAAGAGCAGCGCGCAGAGCCCTCTGCCCCCCTCCCCCAGGGGCTGCACGGATGTGGTGCCAGCCACTTCCCAGAGCGACACAGGGCTGGGGCCAGCAGGGAGCCTGCCCTGGCCCCGGTGCACACCACTGCCACCCTGGAACTGCTCCAGGTAAGCGGCACCAGGCTGGAGCCTGCACCCCGCACCCTAGCTCCCTGCCGTGATTCCTCTGCCAAACCCCACATCCCTCCTGCTCCCTGCACAACTGCCCTGAGCCCTCTCCCGCACTGTGCATCCCCTCCTGCACCCCACCATCTTCCCTGAGCCCCCTCGTACACCCTGCACCCCTCCTCTGCCCCAACCTCTTGCCCTGAGACCCTTCCTGCACACCACACCCCGAACTCCATCCTGCACCCTAACCCCCTGCCCCAGTCCTACATTCATAACCCTGCATGTAATTTCCCCACCCAGATGTGGCCCTCGGGCCAAAAAGTTTGCCCACCCCTGCTTTGAAGACACGTTTGAGGTGCTGGTGCTATCTTATACAAAAAGCTTAATGCAAAAATCAGAACTCAAGCAAGAATCATTGCAGCATGCGGGAAGCCAGCGACTGTATTCTGAACCAGGGAAAAAGAGCATTTAGTAAAATCAGGATGCAGGCAGAAAGAGCACTGCAGTAATACAAACTTCTTTTGTTAGTAAGCACTGACAGACAATGATCCCTGCATCTACAAAGGAAAGTGAATGTTTTATCCTGAACAGACCACAACAATTTCCAAGTGTTCGGATTTATGAAGCAATACATTTTTAGATACAAGAGAATTAAACGTGACCACCACGTTATTACCAAACATCTGTTCTTAAGAGAACCTCAGATCTCTACCCAGACACATTTTAGAATAAACCACCCATTCACAGCTACAGAGATAATCTACTGCAGAGCAGCTTAAAATTTAGTCATTTACAGACAAAGCAGAAAATTGTCACAACAGGACCAAAGGGCAAAAATGGGTCATGTGGATTATAGTAAGTGTCCAATCATAACACCAGAATATGGCCCCAAGCAATGGCACATACAGTAGCTATTGAAGAGAACTGGTGCATAAGAACCTAAAACATGCAATTTCCAAGGAGCAATTACATTAGTCTTAAGTAATAAAACAGGACTTTTGAGAAAGTAAGGATGGTATCAGATCATCCAGATGAAGCCCTTTGATAGCTCAGCAACCCCCTATACTTCAGCAATATTATTCACAGTACTGAACACACACCACCATGTCAAGACACCCCTCTCAGAAAGCTCACCAGTATGAGGCCTAACCAAGGCAATCCCAATACTAAAAACTGATCAAATACCAGGCCGGGAGCTAACACATAAATTTGTTGAATTATTATTCATCTTCAGGAGCATCAGGAGTTTCTTTATTAAAAGAAGGAATACAGTAGAGCTTCAGAGTTACAAACACTAGAGTTACAAACTGACCGGTCAACTGCATACCACATTTGGAAGCGGAAGTACACAATCAGCCAGCAGCAGAGACCAAAAAAAAAAAAAGAGCAAATACAGTAGAGTACTGTGATAAATATAAACTGCTAAAAAATAAAAGGAAATTTATAAAAAGATTTGATGAGGTAAGGAAACTTTCTGTGCTTGTTTCATTTAAATTAAGATGGTAAAAAGCAGCATTTTTCTTCTGCATAGTAAAGTTTCAAAGCTCTGTTATGTCAATGTTCAGTTGTAAACTTTTGAAACAACCTCCATTCCCGAGGTGTTCATAACTCTGAAGTTCTACTGTAATAGATACAATAAAAGAGACAGCATGCGTAGGACAGGACAGAAATTAGGAGATTTGGGTTCTACATCTCCTTCTGCCACTAACATGCTGAAGTACCTTGGGCAAGTCACTTCATCTGTCTGTGCACACTTTCCCCTCGAACCCTTTCCCTTCTTGTCTACTTTGTAAATTCTTCGGGGCAAGGGACAGTCACTATGTGTTTGTATAGGTACCTAACAATGGGGTCCCATCCCAGCTTTGTCCACTAGGCACAATTATTTATTAATAATAATAAAAAAGGAAAGCCAGTATAAGGTATTCTGCTTGAGACACTCAGTCTGAGCAACTGAGAAACTTACTGCTAGTCTACTATTCTGTTATGAAAAGATTTAGTACACAAGTACTGGAATGCAGATTAAGGACCATCAGACTTACACTTTCATATAAAAGCAAGTGTAGGCAGCTTATGAAGTTTAGTATCACTGAAAAAAGATCCTCCAGCACAGAAGCCTGATTGGTTTTTTGAATATCACACAATTAAAGCGCATTTAGAATTAGAGTGCAAGGGGGGCGAGACATTAACAAGGGAAACCCCAAATCTGGAATTACTGCCCTGGAAGAGAAGTTACTACAAAGTGATTAACAACAGTCTGTAGGAGGAGGACTAGTCTTTTCTATTACACATCTGAAGAAACTCTTTAGATAACCCTGCTGCCCACAAATATATGGAGAGCCTGGTAACAGTAAAGATGGCCTACAGTTCTCCAGTGGATAGTACATGGACTTCATGTTGCTAAAAGCCAAGCCAGTCAACCAAAATGAAAAAGCTCAATATACAGAGGAGGATACAGTGCTTCAAGCACAGGACTGGGATTCAGGTGTTTGAGGTCTAGTGCTGACTGTTAGACTTATGACCTTGGGCAAATCAAACTGTGCCTTGTTTTCCCTTCTGTAACAGAGAAAAGATTGCATACCTACTTCAAATGGGGTGTTTTGCAACTGATGTTTGTGTAACTCAGCATTCAAATCCATACTTACGACCCCAAAGAGCCAGATTATCAGAGTTGTGGTGCACCAACAACTTCCACTGAAGTCCGAGAGCATTGTGGGTACTCAGCACTACTTTAAAAAAAAGAAAATCAGGCCTTTCATTTAGGCAATTAAATATATGGATTTGGATGCCTAATCAGCATCCAAGTTTAAACATATTGTCCATAACTCTTACAAGTATAAATGAATTTGGCAATCCAGAATATGGTTTAAAACACAGATTGTCCACTTGCTACATGAAATCATTAACAGAGTGTAGTGCTGTTTTCTTAAACCCAACAGATATCAGTAAAAAAGTATGGTCCAAAGCCCATCAGTGACTGTATAGATAAGTCTCTAAATAGACTGCTGAGAACAGGTTAAAAATTACAGCAAAGGCTCCTAATAGAAACAACTGTGGAAAAATTATTTTCATTTAAAGGATGATCCCTATGGTATGATGTTGTAGCATCGCTTTGCAGGAATAGGCTCCTAGCATGAAGCAAAAATAGCCAGCATAGCAATTACTGCAGCTCGATTATTTCCACAATTCTAGTCATTAAAAAGGCAGCTTATAATATGATGGCATCAGTCATCGTATCTGAAATGAAAATTTCCGTCTTGCATGTTTTTGCCTTGGGTAATAAAGTTAAGCTCCCACAACAGTTGTGTAAAAAGTAAAGCTGGTCTAATAATGAACCACAGATTTGTGAATAAACAGCTCAATTTAGATTTGCTGCTACTCGTGGAGTCATATTATTACTTACAAGTATTAAGATAACCATCAGGAATTCATAAAAATGCTCATGAATCCCTGAAGTTTCACAAATTGATAATGTACTTGGCATTCTTCAGCTAAGGTTTAGCTGGCCATTCAGGGAGAAGTATCACGAGCCAAATACATGCCATGAATAGGGAAGAGTCAAAATGAAATATTCATAAGCCATTCACAAATGACCCACAGTCTGAAAACCAATTTGTCTGAAATATAAAGAGTACTAATGAGATCAGTCTCTATCCTTAAAGCCAAAAAACCCCAAATTAAATTGAATTGTCAGTTGAGAGAATGTAATTTGACCAGCTCCAATCAAAAGCCAGGCAACTATTTTTCATTGCGTATGCAATTCTTGACCCAGCCTGAACACACCTATGTCAACAACATTATTTGATGTGCTTGTGATTTATGAATGTGTTTCTCAATCAATCTAAAAACACCTTACTAACTAGCAGTCTGATCCTAAGCATGAGAGTAACTTTACTCACATGAATAGCCCTTTGGAACTCGAGAGATTACTCACATTACCATCATGCATAAGTGTTTCCAAGGTCAGGTTTTAGGACTGTTTGATTTAAACACTTAAGTAGCCAGTTTGCTCAGTCATTTCTTACATGCAATAAACATACTATTTTGTTCCATGTTCATGGCATTCTAAGTATCATCATCTTGCATTTAACTGCTGGTTAATTATATATAGCAGAGCAACTGGATGATAAAAAGCAACATTATTTTTATAATCTCACTTTAATATTCTATTCCTGCCTCTTTTACCAACCCACTTACCCTCTGTATTTGTTTCCCTATGTGCAAAATGGGAAGAAGGCTACTTACCTCACAGGTAAATTGTGAGAATTTATTCTGGTTTATAAAGCAATTTTGGAGGTCCTCCAAATCTTCAGTTAGATGTTGCTAATGGAGGGTAAAAAAGCATTATAGTCTTCCCTACTGAATACAAGGGATTTAGTGTAAAACACTAAAAATTCTATTATAAATGTATAGGTGTATTTTTAATCCTTCACTGCCACTCTGAGTCTCTTCTATTTAGCTGTAGTTAGGCAAAATCTCATCACAACAAGAGCACTGATTTGCTTTCAACCAAATTAAGCTATTTCACAAATTTCCTAAATCCTTGTAAAGCAATTTCTAATTTGAGAGGGGAGAAAATGCAGACATCGGCAATATTTTTAAATAAAAATAGACATGGAAGGCACAAGTAATTTCATATAGAGGACTTACAAATAGACCAGCAGTAGCAACAACCATGTCAGCAGGTTTTTCCTCCCACATCCACCATCCCTAGACTTCCATTATCTCACACAAGTTGCAAAGAGAGTGGCTTGTAAACAGACACTGACTTTCCAAAACCGTGACTGTTGAGAGAGGATTGCCAGCTTTAACCTTGAAGCTAAGGAGCATCCCCAAGGAAGCAAACCACAAGCTGGGTTTTGTTTTTTTAATTCAAAACATATCAGTGAACAGTAGAAAAATGTATCAAAACTAAACTTGTTTACGAACTCTGCAAGCTAACAGCCTGGATGCAATGCATAAATCCAAGTCATGTCAGACAGCATTCCAGAATAATGTGTCAAAGTAAAAGCAGAAAGACTTGTCTGTTTGTGGGAAACAATTGGGTCAGTTTGCTGGCAAGCCCTTTAGACTCCTTTACATTGAATCAAACCCATTATTCAATGCCAGGCTTCCTTTATAGTTTAATATACAGAAATATTGCAAATGAGACTTAAGAAATGTCTCAATTAAGTACCTACACTATACATACATTTCTGGCCATAGTATGTTGGTTATGTCTTTTTTGTTCACTAATTAAATGCATCCTGGAGTAGTTTTGTTGGTGGTGGTTTCGGGTGGGGAGGGGAAGGAGGTTGTGGCAAGATGCACTAAAGGTGATCTTTCCCTCGTGTAGATCTCCTATAAAGGTAGCAGTGTTGCTCTGCGATAGATTTTAGGGAGGAATTCCAAGGGGCGACAGAGACCTTCTTTAGGGAACTCCCCCTCAGAGGGGCTCAGTGCAACCTGTGGACTCTGCTGACCAAGACAGCCAGCATTCCAGGATAGGTCTCCCTTATGACTGTGCATTGCTGTAGCCCTCATTTGTCACTGAATCAAGTAAGGTGGTCATGGACATTTACATGTGTTGTCCACAATACATTAAAGTAACTGATTCCATAAGAATCAATGTCCACGTATTTTAACATTATTCGTAGCATCCAGAAGATGAAAAAAAATCTGTTATGAATGGCCAGATGCTTTAATGGATTAATTACTGACTGGTCTTTAAATCTCTGTCTGCAGATCAAGACTGACCCAGTGACCAAAGTTAAAAAAAATATTCACATATTTTGCAGCCTCTTATATGAATCCCAATTTAAAAAAAATATTTTATTGAAAGTCTATTTAGACATTTACACCATGTTCATCACTGTCATTTAAAATTCAGAGATGCATCTGAGACAATGTCAGTTGTGAAGTCCTCTATTTACGCTGGAAACAGAACACAGGCAGCGGCAGTACAAATTCCGTGCAAATCATATAGCAAAAAAAAAAAAATCCACACAAGAAGCCACTTTTAAGTCCATTCCATTGTTGGCCTCTCTGCCTACACTTGCACCGTTATCTCATTGGCAACTGTGATGGTGAATTCTATGACTGACACCATCCAGTAGGAAACGAACTGGGACCAACAACTCATTTCACATAAGCCACAAAATTACCTTGACATAACTTTTGATCCTTAGTTTTGACCCAGTTCAAGTCCATAATGTCCTAACGGTGAAAGTCTCATGTCTTTCCAACTACATGAGCCAGTCTCTCTTTTAAATAGCACCCAAATATAATAGTACGAAACACAAGTGGTACACATGAACAAGTGCACCACAACTTTAAGTCCAATAAAACAAGCTCTAGATAAATGACACTGTTCAATTGCAGAACACTTAATTGTGAAGGAGGAAGGGATCTGTCCAAAAGCAAAACCAGTTAATTATTATGAAAGGTGGTACAGCCACTGCTACCAAAACTACTCTCCCACTTCCACCAGGGGTAAGCACAGCATTGTTCCTTTATGCATTTAAAGGGACTTTAAGCCTATCTACCTCCAGAGCACATATGCAGTCATGCTACTGTGCGTTCTACATAACAAACCCCTATACCGTAGCGCTGCCTCCATAACTGCTCCAGGGAGAAGAACTAAGTGTTCACTACTACAAGACTTTACAAAAATGCACAACACTGCCAGATGAAAAATTCACCGTTTTTAAACTGTTATTTTACACGCTGTTGACCTTATTAACCATGTCATTTTCAACCTACTGACATTTTAAGAGCACAGAGAGCAGATCAGTGGAATGAGGAATGAGGAAGACTGACATGGCATAATTAAAAGGCTTTAGTGCTGCCCTCCCCCATACAAAATAAAAATGGCAGTCTTGGTAAAATGCATGCAGCATAAGCACTTTATTTCAAAAGAAAATCCCAAAACATGGCCAGAAATCCTTGCAGAAGGGACACTATCTTAAATGACTATTTCTGGTACAATAGTGCTTTAAGACATATTTTTAGAAGTCCCTTGTATAAAGGCAACAGTAATTTTAATTGAATATAAATAATGTTAAATCAAGCATTTGTTATACCTACCTCCTACAGCACAACCAAAACACTGTTTAAAAAGGACTCCATGGATACAGAAGGAGCCTTACAAATGAAAGTGAGTCTCCCTAATTTTACACTTGCTTTTACAGCACTGACATATTGTTTCCACACGCACAGCACCCTGAGAACTCGTGCAAAGTCACTGCATAATTGAACCGCATATTGTTAAAAAATAAAGATTCTAAACGTTTAATCGGTCAGTGAGTTCAGGGTGGCAGTGAGGGGGGGGAATTGATCTTGCATTCAACTACCATTGCATGTTCTAAGTCACAACCATGTATCTATTATACCGGTACCTCCATTTGAATGCCCCCTACACCCCATCCCAATCCCCCTTCCAAAACAGAACAACGTGAAGCTTACCACAAGCCACTCAAAGAAAAAGCAATTAACATTAAAAGGTGTGTAAATCAGTCAGTCAACTAGTTCAATGCGTAATGGGGGCAATGAACAGTATTTCACATAGGAAAGAGGTACGAATTGCCCCAATTCGGCTAGTTGTTATTCTCATTTCCTACTTCAGAGATCCAAAATCAACTACTTAAAATGAGACAAAAGAATCTTTAGAACCTTAATATTTCCAGTCTTTACTGATAAAAATTGCTAGACTGAATGACTAATAGTTATGCATCTCTAGATCACGAAACCATATATTGCACCAATATTACAAAAAAAGTATATATATTGTGCATTTAGTACTAACCTTATAAAAGCTGCATTTACTCCTCTTGGCTAGAGATGATTAATAGTTTTGGTAAAATCCCTTTATGTGCTCTTCCAGCTTACTAATTCAAAGCTTCCATTAACACACTCCATTGCAGATAATTGCAGACAGCACACGCTTCCCTGCTTTTGCCAGTCCCCAACACAGTAAGGATAATCACATTCCAGCGGGGAGTGAACAGATGGTGGATTCCATGGTAACCAATTCTCCTAAGGCTATTGGTAGAGTGTGTGACTACCACTTATTGGGTAACAATCACTCTTTGTGCTTCAGCCTTGCAAATCCTTAATGAAGGGACATATAAGCTTCTAGCACTTACTGGGCATGCCTAAGCAGGTGTTTTGCCATTTAAACAAGGCACTGCACCACAACAAAAGCTTTCATCTGGATTTAACCTTGATCGGGTCTATGCCTAATATTTCGGGTAGGTTTAATGCTCAAGAATAAGATCACACAAAGCTCAACTTGAAGTCTATTAAAAATAGCTCTCAACAGTTATGGACACAATTATCTTCTAGATTTATTCTTCACCTTAATTTCCAGAAGGGTTGAGTGCACTCATTCAGTCTTTTTTTTCTAATGAATTAATTTCCAAACCACACTGGATAGATTGAGATTTATATTATGTCACAAGCAAACAAAACAGCTGTTAAAATTTAAATCCTATTAATAAAACAATACAAGAACGTAGGAGTGTTAGGTAAATTAAGTCAATGCTAGTATGGAACAAAAATAATTGCCAGAACAATTTTCCAAAGGATGGTTTATTTCCACTGGAAAAGGTTTCATACCTACTCTGTTGGAACACTTGCTGCATTTTCTGGAGCTACTATGCTTTGCCTTACCTAAAAATGTTCTAATCTCCTAATTTACACTTGCTTTTTTCTTGGTTTTATTCCACAAGAATATTGCAATTCCTTGCTTTTGTTGTTAGAGCCTCTGCTAGGTTCTCTGTCTCCGCATCCAGTGAGACTAAAGCTGATTCAGCAGCCAAAAGCTACCTGTTCTCCACAAGCAGTCTGAATATGAAACAGAGGAGAGAGTCTAGAAAATGCTCTTTGGACTGTGTAGTAACTGAAGCTATTCATCTCACCTGACCATACCCATCTAGCAAGAAACCTGCATTGACACATGTAGCGGCCCAATGGAGCACTCCTAGCAAAATCCTCAGTGACATTATTTTGGAGGACAGGAAGAGCAGGGAAGTGGTTTTTCCAAGAACAATTGATAGCAGTCTTGCCTGCAGAGAAGAGCCTTGAAGGCATACATTAAGGCTTTAATTGCATGCCATTCTCATTCAAAATAATAAGAGCCCTATTTAGTGACAGAGCATGCCTGTCAGTTTACCAATATTTTGTGGGTGGGATCAGTTTACAAGTTCAGCCTTTCACTGCCTCGCCCTCCAAAACTCTGTCATTCATACTTTACAGTGCTTTGGAAAATGGAAGAGGATTTCCGTAAACTGATGCCAAACCACCCAGTATCTGGATCCAGCTTAAGCATGGGGAATTTCCAATTCAACAGACTTACTATACAGGGGCGGGGGGTGGCGAAAGAAAAACCAACCTTTTCCCCTCCTTCTCCGACAATACTGCTCTTATATTCCGCTAGCTAGCCCTGATCCTGCAGGCCTATTAGCAATTCCTATAGGAGAATGAGAAGCCCTCTATTGGAACCCACTGTGATAAATCTTACAATTTCCCTGCAGATGATGCTACACACCATGAGACCACTCAGTGCTGCCCTTCATTCCTGGATCCTCAATTCCTTTCATTCTCACTGCATTGCTGAGCTATACAAGTTGATATAAAAAGAACTAAGCTTATATAAAAAAAGAACAAAAAGCTATATAGTTATAAATTAAAATAAACCAAACTATTGCTAATAATTTGTTTTAGGGTAGCACCTAGAGACTGCTGGAGAGACTGGAGCCCCATAGTTGTAGCTACTGTACAAACATGTAAGAAGAATCCCTGCCCCAAAGAGATTACAGTCTAAATAGATGAAATAGACAAAGGGTAGGAGGAGAAAGAGGCACAGGCAGGCTAAGTGGCATACCCATAGTGTCAATCAGTGGCAGAGCTGGGACTAAAACCCAGGCAGTACCCTGTTCATTAGGCCACACTGCCTCCCAATGTTAACTGATGGCTGAAATGCTTTACAAGTGACATTGGGCTTCTGAAGCCCAAAACTAGACCTGATATTTTCCCTCATGTCTGTGTAGACCTCAGACAATTCTCTCCGCAAACTCCTATCCATTCCCGTTCCAAAGCCACGACATGCAGGTTAGAATGCTGGCCAGCAAGGAACAGAGAAACCACCACCTCACACTGCTGAAATGAGAATACTCAGGTGGAACTGGGTAAGAGGAGAATTGATAGGTGACAATGAAATGGTACAAGCTGTGATGCAAGTAGCCCCTGTGACGTTTCACTCCATATTCTTTATGAAAATATGCTTATGATACGAATATGACAACAGATATACTTTAGCAAGAGGAGTCTTATAAGATATCATTGGAAATATTATAATTTCCTGAACATAATTATCCAATTTGTATGCCTGTATCATTTCTGTGTCTGAAGTTAGGAATATTGATTATCTACTTTGGGTGACGCCCACTGCTAGGACAATGGACTGTGAAAAGGTCCGGCCTTCCTGCGGACACTCCATACTGCCACTGACTCAAACACTGTGATACTGTGGGAAACAAAGGACTCCCATCTTATGTAAATCCTATTTAAGGGTGGGGAGGAAGGCAAACCGGACTCCTCCTCTCCATGGCTTGTCTGCCCAAGAAGAAAGATTGCTAAAGCCACCTGAAGGGAAAGTGGCGGGGGGGGGGGGGGGGAGGGGAAGAGTCCTGACAGACAGGGGGTCCAATCTGAAAAGAAAGATAACTGGAATTCTGAACCACAGAAACTTTGCAACCTGCCTAAAAGTAACATTTAAGGTAAGAAATTACATTTTGTAACCTGTTTCTTTAGTATATTGATCTTAGCTTGTGTGCTTTGTTTTATTTGCTCAATAATCTGCTTTGTTCTGTCTGTTCTCTTATATTCACTTAAAACTCACCTTTTGTTGTTAATTAACTTGTTGCTTGTTTATAATAGAACCCAGTTTATGTAATTTCTAATGGGGGGGGCAAGAAGTTGTGCATATTTCCCTCCACGTTGAGGGAGGGGGCAAATTTCATAAAACGTTTTTGTTTGTACCCCTTAAAGGGAGTGGGAAGTGAGTGCTGGGGGAGACCTCTCACACAGAGCTGACTTCAGTCTGTGTCTGCAGTGAGGTGTGGCTCTGCCTATGTGCTTATCTGGAAGAGGCTTGTGAGCCTAACCCAGCAAGGTCAGGTAAAGGGGACCCAGGCTGGCAGAAGAGGCTGATGTGGGAAGGGGGAGGCTCAGTTAAACTCAGGCACATCAGGTGACACCCCAAAGGGCCCAAACCCCTCACAGATCCCATCACGGAAAAGCTGAGGGAACATCGACTGAGATGGCTGAGTAATGTGAGACGAGAGCTGGGATATGCTGGTCAGAGTACAATATCTAGTAGTCCCAGGAAAAAGACCACAAGGAAGACTCAGAAAAAGGTGATTTGAGACACTGAAGGAGGACACAAAGAAGATCAGCGTCAGCTTGGAAGACTCACTCAACAGGAATCTTTGGAGATGAAGAACAAGGATCACTGATCCCAACTAAAGGGGCAAAGCAAAGGAAAAGAAGATACGGCAGACTAATATAGGTCTGTATTATTTCAACACCTGCCTTTAATGTATTTATCCTCCCAACACCCCTGTGAGGTAGGGTACTATCACCACCATTTTACAGACAGGGAACTGAGGCACCAAGAGGCTAAGTGACTCGCCCAAGTTCCCACAGAAGACTATGACAGAGCAGGTAACTGCACTTAGATCTCCCAAGGCTTAACCTAGTGCCCTAATCACTAGACCATCCTTCCACTCCAACTCCAGTACATGTGCCACCTCGGATAATGGCTAAAGATTCCCTAACTGACTGAAAGTTGAGGATATTGGTAACAGCTGATTAATGCACAGGAATTGCTGCTGTCCTTGAGGATTTTTGGAGTATTTTGCTGAGGAGAGTGAGAAGTGTGGATGGGAACTGTGGGGCTGCCATTCTTCTCTGGCTCTAAGGAGTTCAAGTCACACACACACACACAGTTTTATGCCATGCTGTAGAGCTGTGGTCTCTAACCTTTTTACATACAAGGTAACTATCTGAATTTAAGTGCAACCCAGGATCTACCCCGCCCCTTTCCTGAGGCCCCACCCTGCTCACTCCATCCGTCACTCACTCTCCCCCATCCTCACTCACTTTCACCGAACTGGGGTAGGGGTTCGGGTTCGAGTGGGGTGCAGGAGGGGGTGAGAGGTCCAAGCTGTGGGAGGGAGTTTGGGTGCGGGAGGGGGCTCCAGGCTGGGGCAGAGCGTTGGGATGCCGAAAGGGGTGCAGGTTCAGGACTGGCACAGGGCTGCAGGAGGGGGCGCAGGGCTGGGGTGCAGGTTCCCGCTGGGCAGCGCTTACCTTGGGTGGCTCCTGGTCAGCGGGGCTAAAGGCAGGCTCCCTGCCTACCCGGCCCTGCGCCGCTACCAGAAGCAGCTGGTATGTCCCTGTGGCTCCTTGGGCATGGGGGCATGTGGCTCCGTGCACTGCTCCTCTCTGCAGGCACCACCCCAACAGCTCCCTTTGGCCTCAATTCCCTGTTCATGGCCAATGGGAGCTGCGGGGGTGGTGCTTGCAGACTCTAGCAGTGCAGGGAGACTCCCTGCCCCCCGGGGCCACGCCACCACAGGGACATGCCAGCCACTTCCAGGTCCAGGAGTAGCACGGGGCCAGGGAGCCTGCCTTAACCCCGCTCGCAGCTGGACTGTTAGTGGCCGGAGATCACAATTGACTGTCAGAGGCTCTAGGATCAACCAGTCGATTGTGATCTACCAGTTGGTGACCCTGCTGAAGAGAGACTGTGAAGTCATCACCTTAAGAAGATCAGAAGGAATGTGCAGGTGTATGTTCTAAGGAAGCGTTTTTCAAAGTTCGGGTCATAACCCAGTACTGGGTTATGGCATGTCAGGCACTGCGTTGCTCTGCTCAGCACTGCCAACTGGGACATTAAAAGTCCTGTTGGCAGTGCTGCCCAGCTAAGGCAGGCTATTGCCTACCTACTCCGACACTGTGCTGTGCTCTGGAAGTGGCCAGCAGTGGGTCTGGCTTCTAGGCAGGGGGGGCCACAGGGCTCCGTGAGCTGCCCCCACCCTGAACACCGGCTCCACACTCCCACTGGCTAGGAACCGGCCAATGGGAACTGGGGGGGAGGGAGGTACTTAGGCGCCTCCACCTAGGATCCGGACCTGCTGCTGGCCACTGCCAGGGAGCAACATGATCCACGGTGCCAGGACAGGTGGGAAGCCTGACCAGGAGCCACCGGAGGTAAGTCCACACCCCGAACCCTGTGCCCCAATCCTCTGCCCCAGCTCTGAACCCCGCTCCCGAACCTGAAACCCCTTTCTGCACCCCAAACCCCTCATCCCCCAGCCCCACCCCAGAGCCCTGACCCCCTTCTGCACCCCAACCCCCTGCCCCAGCCCGGAGCCCCCTCCCACACCCTGAATCCTCATTCCTGGCCCCACCCTGCAGCCCTCACCCCAACCCTCTGCCCTAGCTCTGAGCCCCACCCATACCGCAAACCCCTCATTCCCAGGTCCATTGAGTCACAGGCATCAATTATTTTCTTCAACTGGGTCCCCATAAAACAGTTTGAAAACCACTGTACTAAGGTACATCCCAAAATAAAAATTTAATTACAACAGAATGGTGAATCTTATGTGGAAAACACCAATATAGTTACCCCATAAAAACAAAATTATTCATAAGTATTTCCAGTGCTGGTTGTATGTGTTTATATACATGAAATCTTTGTTCATTAAACCTGAGAGACTGTCATACAATAGCCTAAATTCCAGCTGCCATAGGAGGAAAGCGATGCAGAAAGTACTACTGGCAATTCTTTGCCACCAGTTGCTAGGTCTTAAAACCGCCTTTGTGCATGAACATCTAACAAAGTCTTTTCGCGCTGCTGCAGGGTATGAAGGTCTTGCACAGCAATTTTCTGACAAATTGGCACATGACTATTTTGCAAGCCATCTTGCTACTCTCTAGCCTGAAGCTCCTTCAGTGGGTGCTAGCTTAGTTAGTAGTACTATTATCCAGGAAACCAGGTCCTGATATTTAATCATGCAACTGCAGAGTGTTCCTTATCTGTGACCACAGCTGTCAACTCTAATGCCAAGCGAGCAAGAGAAGGGGGGGGGGGGCAAAGGGGAAAAGAACAGCAACATCTTAAGTTTTGCTAATAGCAGCAGAAGCTGTGCCAATGAATGAATGCTCAAAATTCCACGTACATGTATGTGTGTCAATTTTCACAGCTTGTGTTTGTCATGCTGTCTGGAGTGGCTCACAACCATGAGTGCCAACCTCAGGGCAAACTGTCAAAAAGCAGGGAAGAGACACCAAACTAGTTGTATGTTCTATAAAAAGATTTCACCAAATCAGTAACAAGTGTTAACTCCTAAAGCTCTCCAACAGTCTTACCATGGAGTCACAGACAGTCCCCTTGGGCATTCCAGTTTATCTTGCCACCCAGGCAGGCTGGACTATGTGATAGATGGTCACTTCACCCCAAAAATCACAATAATATTCAGGTTACAACCAGTCCCAAAACACCAGTCACTTCCTTCAGGTCAGGTGTACTCAGATCTCAAACCCATGACCATGCCTGTAGCCAATCCTGTAATAAACTAAAGATTTATTAACTAACAAAAGAAATTAGAGGTTTAGAAGGTTAAAACAGGAAACATACATACATACACCAATGAGTTACAGTCATAGATTTAAAAAAGCTAACATAAGCTTCTATAATAAGCAGTTGTATACGTCCTTTAGGGCTGAGCCATAACATGCAGCATGGGGATCTGTTACTTATGTTTACAAATTTTTGCCCCTCAGAGTCCAGACAGCATAAAGAGACTCAGTTTCTCCTTTTCAGGGATTTTTATCCCCTTCACTCCAGAATCCAAGTTGATGGGATGAGTTCATCCCCAGGCCTCCCCTTCTGGAGGGAGTGAGGAATACAATCAACAAGGTTTCCTCTCCTTTTATGCTACATAATGCCTCATTTGACTTCAATGGGTCACCTTGTGTGCTGGACAAGCATTTTACTTTAATTAATGCTTCTTCTGTTTGGTAAATTATTTAATTGCAGAGGTTGACAATGCAAACACTGAATATGACTTTATACTATGGGATACAGATATTATAAGAAGTAGGATTAATACATGCAGCATCCTACAAGCAATTCCATAAAGTCTAAACACTGAACACATTCTTATATCTATTTTAAACTATACTAACCCACAGATAAGCCAGACTGGCCAGACCAGCTATGCATTAGTCAGTGTGTTCACTGAGGCCTGGAGCACTGGCATAAGCTGGCACCTGGTCTGCCAACACCACAGTGTTCGCTTTCAGAGAGCCCATGTATAGTACTGTTCGTGCACTCTAAGTGATAACAGAGAGAGTGTGTGTTACTAGAAAGGCAATCAAAGCATTTTTCCTCATTTCAAAGTTTTAGTTACTACTGTGGCTCCATATTCCCCTGTGCAATCTCCCTATAGAAAAAGGAAGAACACACAGTTCTCGGATTGCAAAAAGACATTTTAGTAGCACCTGTCTGTGTGCTAGGTGTTATGCATACACAATAGGGTCTTGATCCTGAGTGGGGCCTCTGGATGCTGCCATGATATTATAAATAGCTTTAGGAAGCTATAGCATCGAAGATACAAGGTTATTAAAAATAATCTCCCTATTTACTTTTGTGTTTAAAAGAATATTTCCCTCTGCTGATTTGAATACATCAAAAAAGTGTTGTTTACATGGAGCTTTACAATATTATGAATGTGTATTTCAGCAACAATAGTGTGAGAACCAGAGGGTCTGCAATACCTGTCTTTCCATCAAACACGTAAGAATCAGATATTGGCATGGTAGCATTTGCAGAATTGGCAAATGGGAATTTACATTTTTCATAATTTGTCCATTAACCTACTAAGTAACCTGTAGTAGTTCTCATGTGTATGGCTGGCCAGGCGGGGGGGGGTCACACGAAAAAAAATAACCATAAAAAAAAGAGTAGCATTACTTGCATTTCCAATGACTGCACAGAACAAAATGAAGTACATTATAAACTGAAGACTTTTTTTGCTAGTAAGAAACAATTTTTCAGAAAGACATTTTCAGCATTGTCAATAGTCTCTTGACTTCAGTAGTGAAGCCCTATCCCAGTCAAAGGAAAACGAAGTATTTTTACCCATCTGTATGTGGATGCAGCTGTATAATTTGCTACGTTGTCAAAGGCTTTAAATTACTGTAGTGTAAGTTTAAGTTCCACCATCACCAGACAGCCTGCTATGTCACATTTTCTCAGACCAGGTAGGGCTACATGTAAAGTTTTGCCAGCCTATCTATTCCATTAAGGATATGAATTTTTATTTTTATTTTTAAATTTAGCTATGCTAGCAAAAGCCCAAATGCAAAATGTAATTATATTGGCATAAAAGGAGCTTGTGCAGATCTAGCTTGTTTTGTTTGGGGAACAGTTATAAGCTATATTAGCAAAAGCATTTTTTTGCCAGTATTAGCTGTGTCTGCAGTAGGAGGGTTTGCCAGTATAGCTATAATGGCAAGGCTTTGAAGTGCCGACAAGGCTTCACTGTTAAGGAAGCCAACAGAAGACGACTTCAGTGAGGCACTACAACCATTCCTTAACTACCGATATAGGCGGTAACACCATTTCCCATCCTGTGATCCACAGAGATCCACCAGCAACAGAAGAAGCAGAAAGAGAACATTCAAATGTTGGTAGCAGAAAACAGTTTAATATAAAAGACTCGAGCACAAAGCATATTTACAACATTTTGCCATTGCTATGAAGAGAGAGAGTGCAAAACACACCAACATTTTGCTTACTGCATTGACTCTCCAGTGAGCACAGAATCCAACTCAGTGTGTCTGACCTGATGTTCAAAGCCCTCAACAAGTGAGGGGGGAGCAGCTTTATCTACCTGAGAGATGAACTCTCCCTCCTCAACAGCTTCATGTGAGGATGGGAGACAAGTCTCACAGGAGAGGGACCTAGAATATGAAATGGACTTCTCCAAAGGCAAAAAATGACCACATAGGTCTTATCACGTCCAGCAACAAATACAGAAGATATTTGACTTACGTTTCCCTCAAATTATTTTTTAATTCTTTCCCTCACTCACACAAAGCAGATCTATAAATTAATCAAGACTTCCTAAAGGCTGGAAAGGAGGAAATATTTCTCGTTTCAAATTCTTGGCGGATGCTCAGATACTATGGCGATACATGCTATAAATTTAGCTAGCTAAATATAACAAAGGAACTATACTATACTTAAGATGCATTGATTAAAAATAGTGTACTTACAGCCTCCCATGCCTTTCATCAAAAAACTACAACCAACCAGCGATGTGAACTGGACTTCTCCTTAATCGCAAATATTTACCTGTTAATGAGTCTACACATTTTGGATTTAGCCTATAAACTGGCAACAGAAAGAGTTACAAACGACGCATTTAAAAAAAGGAAGTTCTGAATTTCATAACCATTACTGACACTGATATGACTCAGGAAATACGCAATACTACAAATTTCAAAACACAGTAAGAGCATCCAGGGGGTGGGAACTGGAGCAGAATTATAATTAAAAAACAATTATACTTTAAGGATTTGTAAAAAAAAAAAAAACACCAACAACTTAAGAGCTGTCTATTAGACATCACAGAAGATCTCATACAAGTTCAACTCAGCGTCCTGGGCAAATTTATCTTGGTAACTATGTTCTGTTTGACTTAAAAGTTCTGTCCAATTACAGCTATACAGATTGTACTGCCCTTTCTTAAAAGCCTGGTATGCAGTGTTGCTTGTGAAAAATGACTACAAAATACACAAGAAGTGGTATTTCAGTTTATAAAGCAATTAGGGCTCTTTGGATGACTTGAGTTAGGGTATTAGCTTATTCTCTTGTTACTTCCATTTCCAGGCTCACATTTTAAATATTGAATTTATATCCAAGAAATAGGTGCAGTGTCTACACAAGCTAAATTACCCTTCAGCAACTAGCTGCGACCAGTAAATAGGACAGCCCTATATTTTCAACTGTTTCATTCTTGTGTCTTATTTTTATGTAATTTGTACGAAAATCAGTAGTATTTGAATCCTCTATTATGTATTTCATTCCTGCAAAAAGCTAACACAAACAATCGGTCACTGATGTGACCTCCCAATTCTTTTCCTCTTTTGAATGCCAAGTATTCTACTAAAGCTGTAGTGTTATTGCAACGTTGTTTTCAGAAGATTCAATGATCTGCTGGCCTAAAATGCTCCTACAGCAAGCCATGCTTTCAACTTAACATTCCCTCAAGGTCACAGGCTTCCAACACACCCAAGTTACCAACCCTTATAGAACAATCCTATAGAATTATGCGGAGATTAAACCAATAGGTTTCTAAAGAAATGGTTCTAAAAGACTATCCTCTCTATACAATGTCTGTAAAAATCTATTTATAGAATTTGTTCAGGCATGTTACATAAGGAAAGGGACATCCATTTCAACAGATTTCCACATGTGCAAGGTGTATATTGTACCTAACATACTGTAGTGAACACTCAGTGTAATATACTACTTCTGTCAGACACAGTCCTGCTCTTTCCTTGAAGCCCCACTGTGAAACATTGGCACTCTAACATTTGCTTTCATGAGTAGAACCTACACAGGCAACAGCCATAGGTAAGGAACTTGAACAGACAGAATGGTGCCAGCTCTCACAAGGTTTGCCATTCTTCTCAAAGCCTCAGTTTCTGGTTTTTCATTCACAAAGTATGAAGCTGAATGGAGCTTAAAGTTGAACAAGTGAAATATTATTAGCCCCCCAGGGTCTATTCTGTCCACGTGTCCGAGTTGCTTCCTGCCTAATTCCCTGCATTATCTATTCCACTGTTATCCCATCATTAACAGTCATTCCAGGGAACACTGGCCCTCTGATTCCAGTTTCACTGATCATAATATACCAGGAGCTATGTGATTATGTGAAAATTTCAGCTTGCTTTTAAAATGCATTTTTTTCAGTTGTGGAGAAAAACTTGGGAACATGACCCTGCTAAAACCTCAGAAATCAAAAAAGTAAATAAAAACAGAGCCACAATATGTTTTAATGACAGGTTTCAGAGTAGCAGCTGTGTTAGTCTGTATAGGCAAAAAGAAAAGGAGGACTTGTGGCACCTTAGAGACTAACAAATTTGTTTGAGCATAAGCTTTCGTGAACTACAGCTCACTTCATCGGATACATTCAGTGGAAAATACAGTGGGGAGATTTTAATATACACAGAGAACATGAAACAATGGGTGTTACCATACAGACTGTAACAAGAGTGATCAGGTAAGGTGAGCTATTACCAGCAGGAGAGCAGGGGGAGGAACCTTTTGTAGCGATAATCAAGGTGGGCCATTTCTAGCAGTTGACAAGAACGTCTGTGAGGAACAGCGGGGCGGGGGGGAAGGGGCGGAGAAATAAACACGGGGAAATAGTTTTACTTTGTGTAATGACCCATCCACTCCCAGTCTGTATTCAAGCCTAAGTTGTAACCAGTTTGCAAATTAATTCCAATTCAGCAGTCTCTTGTTGGAGTCTGTTTTTGAAGCTTTTTTGGTTGAAGAATTGCCACTTTTAGGTCTGTAATTGAGTGACCAGAGGGACTGAAGTGTTCTCTGACTGGTTTTTGAATGCTATAATTCTTGACGTCTGATTTGTGTCCATTTATTCTTTTACGTAGAGACTGTCCAGTTTGGCCAATGTACATGGCAGAGGGGCATTGCTGGCACATGATGGCATATATCACATTGGTACATATGCACGTGAATGAGCCTCTGATAGCGTGGCTGATGTGATTAGGCCCTATGCTGGTGTCCCCTGAATAGATATGTGGACACAGTTGGCAACGGGCTTTGCTGCAAGGATAGGTTCCTGGGTTAGTGGTTCTGTTGTGTGGTGTGTGGTTGCTGGTGAGTATTTGCTTCAGGTTGGGGGGCTGTCTGTAAGCAAGGACTGGCCTGTCTCCCAAGATCTGTGAGAGTGATGGGTCGTCCTTCAGGATAGGTTGTAGATCCTTGATGATGCATTGGAGAGGTTTTAGTTGGGGGCTGAAGGTGATGGCTAGTGGCGTTCTGTTATTTTCTTTGTTGGGCCTGTCCTGTAGTAGGTAATTTCTGGGTACTCTTCTGGCTCTGTCAATCTGTTTCTTCACTTCAGCAGGTGGATATTGTAGTTGTAAGAACGCTTGATAGAGATCTTGTAGGTGTTTGTCTCTGTCTGAGGGGTTGATTTTTAAACAATTTCGAGATTATATTTTTAGGACCGGACATTATTTTGTTGGGTTGGCAATACTGAGATAGACCAAGAGATGAAAGCAGTGAACAGATTTTATGAAACCCTGTGTCTCTAAGAACTGCAAACTAGCTGATAAGCAGTTCTCCAAGAACTTACTGCTTATATATTCAGATAAATCAGAACTAGGAAGGCCATTTGCAGTGGTTCCATCTGGTGATACCCAACAGTTACCTCCATTTCAAAGGATGGAAGCAGGAAGTACCAGGAACCAAGACAGCATTCCCATATTCTCTCAGCTAAGCAGATTCCTGTTGGTTTACTGGTCTATGAAACAGGAGGGTTTCCTGAAATCCAAGAACTCATTCCATGATCAACAAGAGTTGTCCCTGAAATCATAGCTGGACCACGTTACCCTTTGTACAGATCATGCCAAAAAAAGAATATGTACTATATCTAAAGAACCCAGTCAGTCAACGATGGATTCACAATCTAATTATTTTTCTCTGTGCCTTCACCAAGAAATCTGCTTGCACAGAATGCCTATTACATGACATTTATTAGCATTCCTGTTTTTTTCTGCAACTCCTACTAGCTAGCATCTCATGTGACAATAGTAAAGAATAAAAGAATGAGTCACTTCTAACACAAGGAATTCGTCAGAATAAGCAAAACACTATTATTCCCCAAAACTAAATTACTTTGTCATCCCTGATGAAAATCTTGATCCAGATCACTCCTTCAGCCCCTTTCTTGTAGGCTTCATGCCACATATTTAAAGAAACAGTATACATAATGCCTTTTTAAAACAACATTTTAGTTCTATAAAACTTCCCTTTGCCTTTTAAGGCATGGACAGTAAATTTTTCATCCCACCCTGGTAATTTTACGTTCTGAAAGGAGCAATAGTGTGTCTGGCACAATAAATAATAAAACATCACTAAAAATACACTTGTTACACTTTTTTGTCTGAGTTAAATTTGGTTTAATCACTGTCATTGCTAGAGTTAATGCTCACATCAAGAACAGGGAGGAGTGATTTCATCTGAATGCATACAGATCTATATCAGTGCTATATCACAGTTATCTGAAACAAAGTAATGCTTCAACATCTCCTATACAGATAGTACACTTTATATTCAAGCTTATTTTATGTCACTCATGACATTCAAATAACTAAGGTTGTACTGTTAGACAATATCCATCTTTGGCTCCCTCCCTAATCCATTTTCATTGCACCAATTAATTGGGTCTTAAGATGCTCATATACTACAATGACTGACATGATATAACCTAGGTAGAACAGAATCTGAGATCTAAATTTTAGATCGTTCTTCAATGAGGCTGTTTATTGCAGTAGCAACTGTAGGCCCTAGTCAAGATGGGGGCCTAATTGTACTAAGTGCTGTACACTTATATACTAGCAGTCCCTTGTTCTAAAAATCTTACAATCTAAGTAAGCAAAAGAGATAAAAGAAATATTGTCTCTATTTTAAAGATGAGAAGACTGAGGCAGAGATTAAATAACTTGCCTGAAGTCACACAGAATCCTGAAACAGAGCCATTAATTGACCCCAGGTTCCCAGTCCAGTAACTTAACCAAAGACCATCCCTTCCACCAGTCCACAATTGACTTTGATCAAGCCAGTTTTTCTACGCATGAGTCTGCCGTGGTAGCTTTAACATTTATATAGACAAGCAAGTCCTTGGTAAGGGTTTCACATGGATTACCAGAAATGTCTCTTTTCGTATTTCAGGTTCTCTGTGGTGATACGTCCATTCTTATGTCAGTTATACATTCCCACAGCTCTTAAGTCGTCTTCTTCCAACTCCTCCAACTTACTTTTGAAGAGTCCTCTTTTCATTTGGTTTCATTGCTACTTTTTATTTGTAAGCATGAAATAATTTCTTTTATTTCACCCAGATGTGTTTTCCACTTCTCTGTTAAAGAAGTTCTTGCATCTGGAATCTCCTTTTACATGGACTGCTTAATCTATTGGAAAAAGTCCTTTTCACTTTATCTTAAAAAAAACAAAAAACAAAACTGGTTTACAGCGGGGATGGGGACTGAAAGGGTTGGCTTACCCACTGCAGAAGTATTTCAAGTTTTGATACTTGAAGATTCTCAGTGAAGCTTCATTTCAGTTAGATTGTCAGAGTGATGATTTGATGACTAAACAACCTTAGCCTCATATTAAAGCTGGCTACCACAGTCTTGTCCTTTGTCCCAGTTGTTCTGTAAATGAGGCACTGAGCCAGCATATGTTGGGAGTTCAAAAACTTGCCAGCTACAACACCTGTGGTTTAAATGGGCTGCTGTGCAGTACCTGTTCAAGAGCACTTTCTGCTGTCCTTCCAGGTCAACTTAATTTCCTCTTTATTTTCATCTGATTCTTATGATCATACCTTGACTGCACACCAGGGACCAGTTAGAGAGAGATGGAGCAACTATATTCTGCTTCTCTCTCCTATATTTTATGCAGTGTTCAGTGTTAATTATCTGGAGTGTACTCCCTTCCCACTTTCAAATTTCCTCGTGTCCCTTCCCCGTTATTGTGTCACTTCCATTATCCAACTGTATAAGATTTTGGTTACTGTTTTACCATATCATCCCTCCATCTGTTTAAAAAAACCTCAGTCACACATGATTCAATACAGCCACTGAACCACCCCTCAGCCCCCCACATGAATGTTATGTCCCCACCACAGCCCTACAGAGGGGGTTCAGCATCTTTAAAATGTAAGACTCATGTAGCTGGGTAAGTTAAGGCACCCAAGTTTGAACGTTCTGGCCTCCATTTTCCAGGCTGAATTTAATACAGTGTCTTTCATGACACCAATAGGGACCTCCACCATCATGCAAAATGTTCATCAACACATAAGCAAAAAATTAACCTCAAACGTAGCAGAGATCAAAATACATATTGTGGATGAGGACAGTGTCTTTTGGTTTAGGTTATTCAACATTTATGCAAGTTGTACTTTTAAATGCAATTATTTACATAGCATTATAGGTCCAATACATAGGTCAAGCATTGAGATCTTAGCCTTACACGTAAGTGGATATGAACACTACTACAACAGTGTACCTAGATCTCTAGCATTGAAAGACAAGACTAAATAATGGATCGCATTTTAGCATTTAAAGCACCTGACTGATGGAGTGCCAACAAAATAAGTTTAACAAATGAGTTTGGTCCAACAGGTGAACCAGAATAGAAATCTATAAAACAATAAGCCATCCAGTTGAGGGCAGGGGAACTCAACTCACACCAGTGTTAGAATTCATCCTAAGAGAAAAGGAGTACTTGTGGCACCTTAGAGACTAACCAATTTATTTGAGTCTAAGGTGCCACAAGTACTCCTTTTCTTTTTGCGAATACAGACTAATATGGCTGTTATTCTGAAACCCATTCTAAGAGAGTTTCCATTTGCCAGTATTTCTCCAGAACATATTCTAGAGAGTACTCATTATATAAAATATACCCAATATAAACTGATGGGTACCTTGCATAATGGGGCTCTGATTCATGAGTGGGACTCCAAGGTTCTACTGCAATACAAATAATATGGTGTATAAACAATTTCCTTTTGAATTTTATAGGACTTAATAATTAAGAAAAATGTAACAGGCCTGCTCAAAACAAAATCAATACCATCCTAAAAAAGCCCACACATCCCTTCCAATTAAAGTCTGATAAGAGACAGGCTCAACACCATACCCTAAATACCAGACTGATTGAAAATTGCTTCCCTTGCTGGCACAGGGCCAGCGGGCTTTCGCTGCACTGCAAACACCACACCACCAGCACACAGATATTTATATCTATATCATTTTGTTGAAGCATCTAAACTGCTCTCAGCTGCCACAGTGGAGCATGGGGACAGAGCTGGCCTCTTACGTATCCAGGTCCCAAGCTATTCAGGCCTTTATAAATTTAAGACCCCGCCTTGATTTGCACATGAGGGCAAATAGTGAGACAATTTCTGGCTACTGATTCCACTTGAGTTTCCAGGAACAGTCAGGGATCTCAAAACATCCCCAGTGTGTGAAATGTGAAGAAAGTTCCTCAATAATGGCAGCTGGAACCACCCCAGCTATTTAATCAGCCTCTCTCCTCCAGTCCACATCATCTCAATCTTTTCTGGAGGAAACTTCAACTCATTTGTTCTCATCGACACCCCAGCTTTGGTCAGGCAACATGAACACAATCTGATGGAAATGAAACACTGCTACATATCACCTGGACAATGACACCAGAACTCAGAATGCCTTTCTATCTCCTTCAGCAGCCTCTCATGCACATTGGCTAGAAGAGGTGACCGATTAAGTGGGTGGGTTGGTTGGATTTTTTTTTTTTTTTTTTTTTTTTTGGAGGTGGGGGGAAAGGGAGCAGAAGAGGGGAAATCTTCCAGGATCTCCACATATGGTAAAAGACATCTAGAGATGAACACAATTGCCTTTTCTCCCCCTTCAATAAAGGCAATATTTAATAAAACTAAAAACTCCATGTTAAACAGCCATATTTTGCCAGAATTTACCAATGTCTATGGCATAAGGTTGAGGGAAATTAAAAAATGGGAATTGCCAGAGGTTCTCATGCTCAAGTTTTTCTCCTGAAGGAAGAAAAAACCCCACACATTTAGGTTTATCTTCTAAGCCACTTTGCAAAACATCCTGTAAAATGTTGAGGTTTGACTTCTGTACTATTTGCCTTTTTTATCTTCACAGTAGAAGTGCTTCTTCTCCAAAGACAGTCAAATTGTTTCTGCTACTTACACTGTACGTGCTAAGAGCCAGAGTTCAGTGCATTTTAGGAAACAGCATTTTTCTCTCTATATAATTTTAGTTATATGCCATTGCCCCATCATCCAACTTGAACCATCATAGGCAAGAGAAATGTGAACTCGTAAGAATACAGTATTAGTGGATTACACAAGATTTCAAATAATATAAATGTATCCAATCCACCAGAAGTGGCTCAGAAATTTAACTCCCATTTTCTACTTTGTAACAGGGCAATTAGAAGTTTGAAAGCCAAGAGAAGAGAAAGAAAAGCAACAGCAAGTGTTCAGAAAGAAAGTGGAGCTTTGATAAAGCTGGACCAAAGCAACAAGAAGAGGAATCCATGTGTTGAAGCTGGAGCAACGACAAGAACTTAACTATACGAAGCTTGCTTTGGTTTTAAAGAAAGCCCCTTCCATTTGTATTACCAACCACGTGCAGTCATGCCCTGGTGGCATTCTAGCAGTGGTGTAGGTACCCTAATAGAACAAGTGTACCACAGATGGCTCAGAAAAACTGAAGCACTTGTACTTCTTAATTTAAAAAAATTTTTGAAAGCTTGCTAGCTAGAAGGCTGATCCTTCTAAAAAATCCTTACTATGGCAATGGGTGTAGAGCCAGGCCTAGACTCTGATCCTGTCCCTTGAGGAGTAGTACGGATGGACAATGCAAGAGAAATTATAATTCTGCCATTTAGTCACCTGTTTTTTCCATTACAGCAAGTCCTGGAACAGCTGGCCCTGTTGTTGCCATGCTCACAGCTACATACACTCATGACTCTGACTCATAATTTTGTAGGACAAACATTACTTTTCCCTCTCCTTTTTGGCAGCTTTTTACAGATTTCATGGTTTACAACTGCATCTTACTTTTTCATTTGAAGAAAGCCGCATGTGGAGAATAAATATTAAAAATCTATTCCAAACTAAAAGGTCTCTGATTTCCTCACCACTATATTTACTGCTAAGTTTTTTGTACTCTACATCAAAAAAAATACCAACTACAAATGGCACAGAAATAAAGAAAGTTTTGCCTGTTTCCAATAATTTATTTTATTCTCCATGGAATTCACCTGTTTTATGTGTTGCTGCCTCCTAAATCTGTCTACCTCTTGTCGGTGAGATTTAATTGTTGAAGGGGGGACAGAGGGATCTTTTTTAAAAAAAAAAGAAACCTTTTCCATAACTGTAAGAAATAAAAATGGTCTGTGCAGTAATACTCTGTTGCCAAAGTTAGGCAACTAAATCCCTATTTAGGCCCCTCAGTGGCCCAATTTCCAGAAGTGAGAACCTGCAGCTTCCATTGAAAGATACCTGCTTTTGTAAATTTTGGCTTCAGTATGTACATGTCAATATTTTACTATGTTGCATTTCATTTGGCACCTGGATACTTAATTATACAGAAAAAAGAAAAACACATTTATCCAAGAATGAAAAATTTCCATCTTTAGTCACCAGCTTGAGAGGCACGGACACCAAAGTGGGGACTGGAAACTGGGATCTGCAGGCTTGAAAAAGAATCAGAGAAACATCTTTGTTTCTCAGGTCAAGTAACTTGTGAGAACACCATTCCTAGAGAAGAAAGATGTACTTCTGGTTAAGGGACAGGATTGGGACTCAGGCGTTGAGTTCAGTTCCCACCTCTTTGACACTTCCTATGTGACTTTGGGCAAGTAAAGTCATGCTCTGCCTCAATTCCCCATCTGTAAAATGGAGATACTACTACTTCCTTTATCTGTCTGGCCTATATTACTTTTAAGCAATTTGGGACAGACACTGTCTCAATGGGAGCTTGATCTCAGTTTGGAATCTACTGTAATACAAATCCTTCCCGTATCATTGCTCTATACTAATAAGTCTTTTACAAATACAAGTACAATCAGAATACGCCATCCATGCCAGAATGATCTAAATCTAAATTAGACAAATAATATGACAGTCTCTGGGACAGTTGAGGGGAAAAGTGCAAAAAGAGGAAGAATTGTTCTCGTCAGAGGATCAAGACCAGACTATTTGTAAATGTGTGAACTTCCTGATTTTTTGACAGTGAGGGAAGAGCGTTATTTTTTTTCTTATTTGTTGATGAGAATAAGAGGGAAGAAAGCAGGAAGATCAAGAGTGAATATTACAAAATTTTCCTCAAAGGTGACTTAGAAGGTAGAGTGTCCAAGTTTAATAGTTTTACTAATGTGCAGGAGAGTTCAGGAACTCTTTGTGGCCTGCTACAGTAAATTACATGGGTCATGAACTCACAGAAGCAGAGGCCTTTGTGTACAGCTGAAAGTTTGGAACTTTCTAGTAGAGAAAAATATAAAACATATTCAAGGTAACTTATTGACACTCCATATGCCCCTGGTGTTCCACGGTAATTAGTGATCCATTATCACACAGTGAATTAGATTCTGCACAGGATTTTTTGTTTGGTTTTTTCTTCTTAAAAAAAACCAAACAAACTCATCATAGAAGTGTAGAGCTGGAAGGAACATCAAGAGGTCAAGTCCAGACCCCTCTGTAATCCTTGACCATTCCTGACAGGTATTTGTCCCACCTGTTCTTAAAAACCTCCAATGATGGGAATTCCACAACCTCCCTCGGAAGTCTGTTCCAGTGCTTAACTACTCTTACAGTTAGAAAGTTTTTTCCTAATGCCTAAACTAATTCTTCCTTGCTGAAGACTAAGCCTATTACGTCTTATCCTATGTTCGGCGGACACAGAACAATTAGGCCCCATCTTCTTTATAACAGGCCTTAACATATGTTTTTTTTTAAATAAAACCTTTCTTCATAGGTCAGGTTTTCTAAACTTATCATTTCTGTTGCTGTCCTCTGGACTCTCTAATTTATCCACATCTTTTCTAAAGCATGGCGGCCAGAATTGGACACAGTACTGTTAGGCTATAGATATTCAGGCCTGTCTGTAAAGGCCTATACTCTAAGAATTTAGGTGTATTCTTATCACTTAGCTAGTTATAGAGGTATAAAAGAAAATCAAAATCACTGTCTGCCGGTGTAAGGGCCTTCTCTTAGTGTGACAGTCTGAGGCCTTGTTCTTAGGCTAAGGACTTTGGCTAAGCAGCAGAGGCAGCCATAAGCTGGGAAGCAAACTACCCATTCCTATTGAGCAAAGTTGGAAACTGCCATAAAGATGGCATTTTAAATTTCCCTATTAAAATCGGACTCATTCATTAGTAAATCAACTGTTTTTTGCACTCTCTAGGCAGGGAATTAGCATGGTAGGAAGACCAATATTGTTTCTAGGTAATTTATAGATTATCTGTCCTGAACATAAAAAGCTTGATGTTTCCATAATGCGCAAAAATACTTGCACTGGCCTACTGGACCTTTGAAATATTTCTCTTCTAGTTCAATAGTTACTTTTCACATAGAGATTAACAAAAAAGAGCAGAGTTCCATAAACATGAATCTGGAGGCTCCAACAATACATATACCATGGACTCTCTAAACATCAGCTCATGCGTCCAGTTTCACTCCTGCAGCATCTTGAAAGTCCTACCACAAACTGAAAACACAAGTCATATGATTTACAGTTATTTATTGTGCATGCTCTGAAAAGCTTTTGCATCAGGCGGCAGCACATAAAAGGCTCACAGTCCTATTCTTGTTCAAGGAAGGATTCCAATTGAAATCAACAAAAGTCACTGGAATTATTTAAGCAAGTAAAGCAAGCAGGATATGACTCAATGTCTTTGCTGCTAAAAGAAAAAAGTTAAGTGGAAAAAAAAATCTTTACAGTTCTTACAGTTCTTATACCCAAACCCCAGACATATCCCTATAAATAGTTCAAAAGTTTTAAGTTGTTAGCAACAGTTTGCTGGTGATATTCATATTAGAAGGTTCTAGTGTACACTGGTGGCTGATGTTTAAACTATTATGTCATCTAACCCCTCACAAACTAGCATCTGCCAGCACCTATCAACTAGAGTTCTCTCCACCGATATCACCATTAGAGCTGCACTGGTGATGGCAATTGTGGGAAATTTTAACAAAGGAGTCTAGCACAGGCCTATGCTTGGTCTATTCAAGAAAATTAAGTTGGCTTCCTTACATCGCTCAGGGGTGTGAAATATCCACCCCTCTGACAGGCATAGTTAGACCAATCTAAACCCTGGTGCAGACAGTGCTAAGTTGATTGAAGAATTCTTCTGTCAACCTACCTACTGCCTCTCAGGAAGGTGAATTACCTACACTGACAGGAGAATCCCTCCCGGTGGCGTAGATAGTGTGTACCCTCAAGGGCTGCAGCGATACAGCTGTGCTGCTATAGCATTTTAAGCGTAGACATACCCCAACTCTTGTAAGGCCTGATAGTACACCTGTTGAAGTAAACAGCCCACAGGCATAAATGAGAACAGGACAGCCCACTGAATAATAAGAAAGAAGAGTTGGCAATAGGCGGTGGCTCTGGTACCATTTTAGGTCTACAGTAAAGTCAAATCTATATTTGAGACTAAATTGGAGAAGAGCATGATGAATTATTTCCTATAAAATATAGTTATTTGTTTATTAGTGGATTACACACACACACTCTCAAAAATGTAAGTTGCCTTTTAGGAATCTATTGCAGAAATTCTGCCTATGAGTCATATGGCTGCTTTAAAAAAAAAATGAAGGGACACAAAAGAGTCACTATTTCTGAGTACTTGACATATGCATCCAGAAAGTGTAGAAGGAGTCACCTAAAGATGTTAAAATCAAAGATCAAATGACTGACACCTGATTCCTGCAATAATCAATTTAAAATGCATTGCCTTAAACATCTTATGGGTGAAGAGAAGTGTAATGAAACCAAAGAACATCAGATCCACGCATACAGTGGGCAACATTTTGTCTAGTCACACCCTTGAAACTAATGGCTACATCGTCCTTTATTTTAAACCTTTAAAATATGTTTACAAAATGCTTAGTTCAGCCTATGAACTTTTAGCAGGCATCCAATTGGTTATATTCTTAATTAAAAGCAACTGAACAGTCTATAGGTTAATAGTTCTGAAAGAGAGTCTTTCCATTCCATCTCCTCCACTAGCACATGTGCATGCATGGAAGCGAGTGGCAGGGAAAAAAAATTATTAAATCTCTCACTGAATGAGACCACTTGTCACATTAGGAATTCAAGACCACTAGCATCAAATGTTGCTATGAAATCCTAATGTCTATATAACACGTTTTATCAGTGGTTGAAGAAAAAAAAAATACTTAAATCCCCATTTGACTCTGCCCATACAAGGTCCTAGATCTTTGCTGTTGATGGTTATTACAATTATTTTACAGCACCTCTCTCAGTCACTAAGAAATATAGTAGACATGATCAAAACATAAGAACTTCATCCTAACTCTATTATAGAGATCAGGCTGGCTGATACTATTCATGGGTGGTCAGACAAAAACCTACAGGCTGTGTACACTTTCTTCTGAAAAAAGATACCAAGGTAACCTTTCTTGAAATTAATGAGCTGCTAGTGGTTTGCTTTTTCATCTACCTGAACTCCTAGCACTGCAGAATATGCAACTCATTTGAGCCCCAAGAATTATGATTTGGAGACAGCATACGTCTAGGGACAGCCATGAATGAATCTATTCTGAAGAGATCAAATAGAAATAAATAAGGTTTGTAATTACTATTTTCTGCTTTGCTAGGTGGTCAGACTACATTAGGAAGTGGTTAGCAAAGCCTTGGACATCCACACAGTACAAAGTAAGTATAGGTTATATATATATATAAAAATAAAAATAAAGTGTTTACCAGGCATTTCTTTCCTTTACTATACACATATGCACTTACTGAAGATATCAAAAGACTAACACGTGCACAAACGCACAAGCTATGAAGAAGAGGGATGTGTCAAGGCTGATAGATAGAAACCAAAAAAGGGAGATCAAGTTTGAAGGTCTCTCTTGAAAGTGTAAATGCTTGCTGTGCATTTTCAAGCTTAGGCCAAAATTATCTTTTATTAAGACATTTGGAATACACTAAAGAAATTGGTACATTTTAAAAAAAATTTAATAGCACATCCTTTCAATAGAATCTTTTTAATTTGACAGGAACAGGGAGCTAAGATACAACGTGGCACTTTTTAAATTATTTTTTGTTGTGCAATGAGACAAAGAAAAAGCAAGCTAATGACTAAATTCTCTCCTCTGATGGCTGTTTGGGGCGACTGGAAACCTCCAGTCCAGTGTACACCCAAAGGCATATTTTGCTGACAAGTATTTTTCTTTATAAAAAGAAAAGGAGTGCTTGTGGCACCTTAGAGACTAACCAATTTATTTGAGCATAAGCTTTCGTGAGCTACAGCTCACTTCATCGGATGCATACTGTGGAAAGACAGATTTTGGTCTATGTTACATCTCTAACGTATTCAAGTTACCGCTTCTTTACATGCAAAGCATCTCCTCCAGCCCGCCAATCCCACCACATCAGCGGCAGCCATTTTGAGGCCACATGCAGCCTCTGACAGAGATACAGAGTGGACTCTGTGCAGGTCCAGGGTCGAGTGGCAAGAGGCTCAGGTTTAAACAAAAATCCCTCTCTGGGGTTTCTGCTTCATTTCAGGAATGGATTTAAACAAAAAAGCATAAACTGGCCCAAAATCTTGGACTTCATGCTTACCATCAGGCCTGCCAAACGTTACACATCGGGCCTGGCAGACAGTCATGATGGTATGTTTCCCATCCACCCAAAACATTGCAACAGCCCTGCTGGAATCTTGCACATCTTGCAAGGTGGTAGGGACTGATTATACCTCCTGGCTGCCCATAATGCACTGCAAGTGCCGCAAATGTGGCCGCACCAGTGCGGACACACTACAGCACTTTGCCTACTGTGCTCTACGAAGGCGGGTTTAACTCACAGTGCTCTACATCCACAAGTGTAGCCATGCCCCGAGTCAGTTTCAGCCCTCTCTTTTCTACTCTTCTTTCCTCCCAGGCTCTCCCCCTTTGGTATGCCCTCATGTACTGACTGCCCTGCCCATATACCCACTCAAACTCCCTGGATCACCTGTACACACATTGATCTACATTCTGCTTCCCCACACCTACCTCTCTGCCCTTGTCCACACCTCTGCTCCACTGGCTTTACAAGAAGTTTCAGTGTGGGGAGAGGAAGCTTAGAGCATCCTTTAAAGGTCTTAGATCACCCCACAGGAAACAAGGGAAGAGCAGAATCTGCTGAGCAGAGTTTCCCCATTCTATCCTTTTCATTTCCTCATGAGAGAGGGAGAGGCACATGAGATAGCTCATTTTCACTCCCTTCCCTACCAGGCACACAATTGCAGAGGGGTGGCCCCTGAATGGTACTGCAGTGAATGCACCACTGAGCCCTTATAGATGCAGGAACCTTCACAGTATGCCCAAATAAATTTGTAAGTCTCTAAGGTGCCACAAGGACTCCTCATTCTTTATGACAGGTTTCAGAGTAGCAGCCATGTTAGTCTGTATTTGCAAAAAGAAAAGGAGTACTAGTGGCACCTTAGAGACTAACCAATTTATTTGAGCATAAGCTTTCGTGAGCTACAGCTCACTTCATCAGATGCATCCAATGAAGTGAGCTGTAGCTCACATTGGTTAGTCTAAGGTGCCACAAGTACTCCTTTTCTTTTTGCTCATTCTTTATGTTTAGTAGAGAACTCTGCTTTCTCCTTTTATTCCCCTTTCCCTTTAATAACCCATTTTGCTGCAAACTATAGTTAATGCCTGTGAGATTTACAATTTGACCCCAGATTGTTAGTATCTTCTGGGTCACAACTGAATAATTCAAAAGCTGAACATTTCTGATTATTTTTTCCCCCTCTTTCCACCTACTGTCCTCAAAATAATCCCCAAATAGCAGCTGCCTTTTTCACTAGGAACTAACAACTGACTTTTAAAGATGTGTAAGTCAATGTGGCATAGAAGTGGTGTGAGCATTTCAACTTGCCTGCGTAGCCAGACTGCACCAAGCCATTTAATGTTTGGCACGTAAGTAGAAGGTGAGGGATAGGGAAAACAACATAAGCCAACATTTTCGGTAGGGTCAATGATTAAACTCGTCCTCTGCAGTCAGCTAAAGTTTTTTCTCTGTTACTGTGTACTTACACAAGTGAAACAAAATTTGGCCTGGCTTGGTCCTTTGTAGTTTACAGAAACTAGAGTAAGCACAACAAAAAAATTGTATATTCTTGCTAAGCAATTGTTCTTCCGGTGGAGGGTAAACAAAAACAAAAACAACAAATCTTCCCACCACCCCACCCCCCACACAAGAATATTTCCTGTTCAGAATTGACTCATCTTGCGCTTTGTGGTAAAAATAATTTCTTATGGCACGTCTATGCTGGCAAAGTTACAGCACTGGCAGTTACAGCGCCACTCAGAGTGCTGAAGGAAAACCGCTGTTGTGCGTTCACACTGTCAGCTGCCTACGCAATAGTGTGTTCACAGTTGCAGCACTTGCAGTGGTATTTGGAGCGGTGCACTCTGGGCAGCTATCCCACAGAGCACCTCTTCCTCTTCTGCTGCTAACAGTTATAGGAAGGTGGAGGGGGTTGCCGGCCATCCTGGGTCCTGTCCCAATGCCCCGTGATGCATTGCTTCATATCCCAGAAATCTTTGTGCTTCCATCCGCATTTAGCACCATCTTTCAAACAGTTTGTGTACTGCACAGCCTGTCTCTTCAGGCTGCAGGAGTGAATCCCAAACTGCAGATCAGTATGCCATTTGCTCTGACTAACATGTCAGAAGTGTCAGTGGAGTTGTTCTTTAAACCACAAAGGCAAGAGGATTGCAACATTGATCTCACCACGTGTAGTAGCTACGACATGAGATTGCTTGTGCCATTCATGGAGGTGCTGACCACAGTGGAATGCCACTTTTGGGCTCAGGAAACAAGCACTGAGTGGTGGGATCACATCGTTATGCACGTCTAGGATGATGAGCAGTGGCTGCAGAATTTTCGCATGAGACAAGCCACGTTTATGGGACTGCGTGATGAGCTCACCCCAGCCCTGCAGTGCAAGGATGAGAGAATGAGAGCTGCCCTTTCGGTGGAGAAGCATGTGGTGATTGCGCTGTGGAAGCTGGCTACTCCAGACTGCTACCCATTGGTTGCTAACCAGTTCGGAGTGGGAAAATCAACCATTGGACTCGTGTTGATGGAAGTGTGCAGGGCCATTAATTGCATCCGGCTCCAAAAGACCGTGACTCTAGGCAATGTGTGTGACATTGTGGATGGTTTTGCACAAATGGGCTTCCTTAACTGTGGAGGGGCAATAGATGGCACGCATATTCCAATTCTGGCACCAGACGACCTAGCCACAAAGTACATCAATCAGAAGGGGTATTTCTCAACGGTTCTCCAGGTGCTTGTGGATCATCGTGGGGATTTCACAGACATTAACGCAGGCTGGTCCGGAAAGGTGCATGATACATGCATCTTTTGGAACACTGGCCTGTTCAGGAAGCTGTAAGCAGGGACTTTCTTCCCAGACCAGAAGATCACCGTAGGGGAAGTCAAAATGCCCATTGTGATCTTGGGAGACACCGCCTACCCCTTAATATCACAGCTCAGCAAGTGCAGAATGACAGTTGAGTGTGCTTTTGGCCATTTCAAGGCCCACTGGTGCTGCCTCTGTGGGAAGCTGGACCTGGCCGATGACAATATTCCTATGTTTTTAGCCATGTGTTGTATGCTCCATAATATTTGTGAAGGGAAGGGTGAAAGCTTCACTCAGAGCTGGACTGCAGCAGTGCAGCGCCTGGAGGCTGAGTTTGAACAGCCAGAGACCAGGGCTATTAGAGGGGCACAGTGCGGGGCCATAAGGATCAGGGATGCCTTGTGGCTTTCAGCTTCAAATTGCTGCCTCTAATGTTTGTGGCTATGCTCGGGAGTGCGGTGCTTGCAATGCGAGGAGGTGACTGGTGCACACAATGCAATACGGGGATTTAACATAATTGTATGCTGCTTTTCAGTGCTCTTTTTGCTTTCACTTAATAAAGATTGCTTTCAAACCAATACAATTCTTTTATTGAAAGACAACCACCAAAGGAGAGAGTTAAAGGAGCGTGCAGGACCATGAAAAAAATTCATCAGCAGGTAGGGATATGGGGGATGGGAGAATGGAAGGAATGGGGGAAATGGAAGGTCTCAAGAGGAAGAGGGGTCCCGGGACAGCTACAGATTTGTGTATGTCCAGGGACCATACCAAACCTCCTTCTTTGGAGTGCAGTGCAGAGGGTGCCGTACTTCAGCAGGGCCAAACTGCAGATGGATGGGTGTTGAGTGCAGTAGGTACTGGGAGTCCACACTGCTGGTCTGTGAGGAGTGGAATGCTGTGGTTAGAGAGTGGAGCCAGAAGGTTGATAAGACTGTGTTGGCAGGGGCGTGTGTGTGGGGGGGGTGCACGGGAAACAGCAGGGGAGGGCAGGCGCAGAGCTGCTCGGTTTGAAGAGCTCATATCACCTGGAGCGTGTCTGCTTGGTGCTCCATAACGGTTAAGAGCTGCTCTGTGGCTTCATTCTTGCACGCTGCGTTTTCCTTTTGGTCCCTCTTCTTGCTGTCCCGCCACTCCTTCAATTCCTTTTTTCTCCGTGGCAGAGTGCATCATAAACTTAGGCATAAAGTCCTCCTTTAGTTCTTCTTGGACGTTTCCTAATTCTTTGCAACCATTCTGCTGCTGCTAACAAAGAAGCAGGCTGTGCTCTGTGAAGTTTAAACGCAACATTTTACAGAAGCAGTATTGTTTGCATAGACAACAATTCAGTGCTTTAAAACACAGCCAGTACTCACACCCCAGTCATTAACTGGCGGACTCCAGGCAAGCACACAAGCTGCAAGACCCCCAAAATGGTGAGTAGCCGCAAGAGCAGGGTAAATCACTGTTTCTGGACCCTGCTGTACACTGGGCACGTGGCTCTTGGGCACTTGGAAAGCCAGCACTGTAGGGTGGGCCTGAATCATTCTTGTCCCCACACTTTCCACAGGTGGTGATCATTATGGAAGATATTTCACTGATGTGGGTGAGCGGGGAATCAAAGGAGGGTCTTTCTCCAAGACTACAGCTTCCGCCCTGGCCCTATGCAGCTAGCCTGTATGCAGCAATGGTCTCCCCCTCCCCAGTGACAGCGTGGGAAAGTTACAGTTAATGGGGCAAGAAACAAAGCAGCTCAGATGAAGAACCTGCAGCAGTGGATTGCCAAGTATCTCCACAAGAGTTTTCTGGCGACCTCTGAGGGACATTCCCATGAAGTGAGGGAATCAATCAACAGCCTATTCTGCCACTCAGACTATACATGCAGTGGAAGACAAGCCTGCTTTCTGCAACGCTCCTGCCCCCAACAACTTGCTTCAGCAATTCCCAAAAATCAGATCCACTTAACAGGGGTCTCCTGTCCTGTTTGTGCTTCGCCAATCTCCGACTGCTGTGACTGGCTAGCCTCCTCCAGGGTAGAAAAGAGCTCCTGGCTGCATGCATCTCTGGCCTCCGAGACATCCTCTGCCTCTGGGTCCCCCTTCCCCTCCCTATGCTCGTCCAAGCTTTCCTCCTCCTGGCTCAGTCCACTCTTGACTGGAACAGGAGCCACCAAAGTATCCACAGTGGCCTTTGCAGTGGAGGTGGGGTCGCCACCGAGTATTGCGTCCAGCTCTTTGTAGAACCAGCAGCTCGTGGGCGCAGCACCGGAGCAGTGGTTTGCCTCCCACGCCTTGTGGTAGGCGTTCCGCAGCTCCTTCACTTTGACCCTGCCCTGCAATGTGTCTCGGTCATGGCCCCTTTCTGTCATGCATCTAGAAATCTGTCTGTAGGTATCATAATTCCTATGGTTGGAGCACAGCTGGGACTGGACAGCCTCCTCTCCCCAAATGCTGATGAGGGCCAGCAGCTTGGCATTGCTCCAAGCAGGGGATCGCCTGATGCGTGGAGCAGGCATGGCCACCTGGAAAGATGCGCTGAGACCACTGCACGCATCACCGAGCAAACAGGAAGGGGACTTTCAAATTTGCAAAGGAATGTACAGGGTGGGGATGACTGTTGGTCACTTGAGGGCAGGGCAGTAGAGTTCAAACCAATGACCAGAGAGGTGAGAACAGGCATGGGGGGACACCTTCCGGAGGCCAGTCACAGCGCTATCAACCAACCAGGGTGTCTACACTGGCACCGCAGCACTGTAGCCCCGGCACAGGAAGCTGTACGCCTCTCGGAGAGAATTTTTTTACAGCGCTGCATCTGCGCGATTTCTGCGCACTAAGTGGCTTGGCAGCGTGTACACCTTGAGAGTTACAGCACAGAAAGCTGCTTTACTGTGCAGAAACTTACCAGTGTAGACAGGGCCTTAATATAGCACAAGTGTTTTGTTTAAAGGTCATTTCCTTTTCTTCACCCCTATTTAGTCACTTCTAAGGAGAAGATTTTAATGCTTCTGATGACCTATGGACACAGGGAAATCTAAATTTAACAAGGCTTTTTATCTGCCAGACACTATACAAGCACATAGATACTATGTGGCTCGTTCTTTAGCCATGCAAAACTGGTGTTTTCTCACTGAACCTTCACAGTCTGAGCCTCATTTCAAATTAAATACTGGAAGTATTCTTCCCAGAGAAAAGCAAGAGTTTTACAAGATGACATGGGCCTGAGCTACCAAATTCAATTCTGGTTTGGATTCAATGGTGTTTGGATGCAACATTAGAGTTGGACCCCTCTGTACTATTAATAAACACCACAAATTTATTATTGTTTCCTAGAGATAGAAAGTCCAAATTACTACCTCTCATCTTTTTAATGTCCCCTACTTCAGTGGCACAGAAATCAATGGAATGGTGCCTGTATTAGCAGGAAATTCTGTTCTACTGAGTGGGTGGGGATGAGTGATTAGACAGTTGCTTAACCCCAGAAATCTTTTTTGTGGTTCCTCTTTTTCTTATATTTCCGAGAATGCTTTTATTTCTTGTTGGGTCAAATCGTGAAAATGCTCTGACAAGCAGTGTTGCTGAGTTGAACATGAGGACTACCAAGGGTAACTGTATTCGCAGCAGCAAGCATTGGCAGGGTTAGACTCTCAATCCCCATGGTACTACCAGAGACCCACTGAAAGGAAGTTTGGTGACCTATCAGTGCCCTACCTCACAACTGCTGAAACAGCATAAGCATGACAGAAGTAATTTCCAACAAACTAAAGATTTTTAGTGGCAATGGTCCATAGTACTGAGTCATAAGATTGTAGTTTCAATAAATAAAGCCTTTTCTGAGACAGAAAACTGGAGCAATAAACACAAAGTTTAGGCTTGCAAATGCTGAGATAGTCAGTAATGGTTCAGATGAAAAGGCCCAGGATCCAGCAGATGTTGAATCTTTTTCTTTTAAAGTGCAATTGCTACTCCTGGGGTAATTCTATGCTACTGCACAGTGCAGAATTTGCACAGAATTAGTGTTTTGTGCAGAATTTCATTCCCCTCCCCGCAGAAATGGGCTGTTGGTTGCCACTGGAGGCTGCTGGACCCGGCAGTACCCAACTTCCTCACAAATAAAGGACACTGCCAGGTGCAGGGAGACGGGGAGCCAGAGGATTCCTGGCAGCTCCTGAAAGAAAGAGGTGATGTATGGGCTGCAGCCTCACAGTGAGCCCAGCCCAGCAGGAATGAAGGCCCTGGGCAGTGTCAGCCCTCCACAGCCCAGCACTGAAATAGTCACAGGAAACTCCATACAAGCCTGGTCTGACCAGCACCCTCTAGATCCCTGGGCGGGGGTGTGTGTGTGTGTGTGTGTGTGGCGGCCCCATGCAGCCCCCTCCCTACACCTCCCAACTACACACACACACACACACACACACACACACACACCCTCCAGCTCCTCCTCCTATTTGAAAACCTCTAAAGGGGCAGGGCGAAAAAAAAGAACAGAATAAAAGACCGGGGGGGCAGAGTTTTCTCTCAAGATGTGCTCAGCTGGCACATGTGACACACTCAGATGGAGATGCCCAACAAAAGCATAACAGAAAAACAAGAGTTTGTGGGAATTTCTTTAACTCTCTACTCCTGGGGGAAATCTTTTGTTGTCGTCTGCATTATTACAGACATACTTGCTGACAGATATTTTGAAATAAATTACCAAAATAACTGAAACTGGAGTGACTGTTATTTTCACAAATAAAAGTTGCAGAATTTTTTTGGCACAGAATTCCCCCAGGAGTGAACTGCTCTGGAAATACAGTGATACGACCAGCTTACTCAGAACTAGGGAGCTCACAGTGTCCTTAGGATTAAGAGAGTCATGAAAACAATTCAGAGGATAAGCTCAATCATGCTAATGAATGTAGCAAGAGTGCTAAGCAGTCAGGATTGCCTTTTCTAGTTTATGGTAATACAAAAATACACCTGCTTTGGAGAGAATATATTTAACATGCTATAGCAAAATACGCTTTGGGTGTTCCTCCAGGTATACATTCATGGCCCTTTCATTTCACCAAATCTTGCTCTGAACTGAAACAGAGCAACAGCCTTTTTTTTTTTTTAAAAAAATCTTGCAAACTGTTCTTTCACATTCTTAAACCATTCCACAATTAAAGAAAAACGCATGAGTGGAATGGACATCCACAAAGGCCTCAACAGCATTACACAACCCTTACTTTAAACAATATTTAGAAGCACCTTAAAAGAAACACTACGCGTATACTCATTTTCTAGCAGAAACTGGGATCAAGATCTCTCCTCCCTCAGATTCTCTTTAGGTATAAAGCCAGATTTGAATTTAATAGAGGACTCAAAAAGGAACATTATAAGGGTTTTTTCCCCTTGATACAAGTCATGACCTATAAACGTGGCACGATTTTTAAAATACCGTTTATTTAAATATAGTTAAAATCTCTCATATAGATATGGATTTCAAGCAGGATCTGTATTCCAATTACATGGGTGCTACACTTGTATTATGAAAGACTCCCTATGGCAACGGAAGGCTTCCAATTATTTTGGATTATTTCCCGTGCTTTTGGAAAACGGATTATTTACTCCTACAGCAAGTGTGCCAGTGACTTGGTGGATGAGCTATGTAACCGTACAGCAGCTGCTGTCACGAGTCAATAATAAAAGGCACCACAGTAATTGCAGTGTTGATTTGTTTTCACTTAAAAGACAGATCACAAGCATTGGTTTTTCTTACAGGTATTGAATGCCTGCTCTCCTATCTCCCACTCGACCTCCCAGTTTCACTAGATCATTAAAGTCAACAGCCTTCAGATGTTACTGCCCTGGAAGTGGATTTTGCCCATCTTAATACAAAAGTAACGCTCCAGACATGGTGGAAGAAGAAAACTGTACAGTATTTGACCTGTGCTCTAAAGTCATGCATCTGCAGCCATAAGACTAGAAGATCTGATTATTGCCAGCCATCTAACAAAAGAAGAATATGCCTGAATACCCAAATCTGTATTTAGGCACATAATTAAATAGCATGATTTTCAGAGGAACTGAGATTTTCGGAAGAGCTCAGAGCACTCAGCTCCTCTGCAAATCAGGCCACTTAATTCTGTGCCTAAATATGGATTTGTTATTCAAATTAAAAATACTGGCCACAGCACTCTGAAAGCAGTCACTCCCATAATCGCTTTATAATAAATTACTCTCAGTATTAGTCACACTTTGGTTAATACACATAGCATTTCTTTTATATTGTGTTAAAAATTTATAACTTTCTATATTAAACATCTGCAGAACCATAGTATGACAACTATTCCTTTAGAAAAATGATCAATAGTTCTCTTATAATTCTGAAGCACCTTCATCCTGCCAAAACAATAGATTAACTTACCAGTGAAGACAGTCAGAACATTTGCTAAGAAACAGCTGGATTCATTTATGCTGTTTAACCTCAAATATGGCTCTTTTTTTAAACTTAGCTAAGCTCACTTCCTGTTCACACCGTGAATTTTGAGACACCCAAAGCAGGACATACATACAACTACATACTGACAGGGCTAGCAGTCTCATTTCCTTTGTGGCTTCCAAGACCAAGGCTGAAACAGTCTTGCCACTGGAAGATCACTGCACTTTTCAGAAGAAGTCACCACACTAATAAAACCCTTTGAATATACACATTTGAGTAAAGACAAATAGGAGGGTGGGAGCCTCTTCACTTACAGTATCTATCGTTTTGATTCTCTTTTCACTGCTACTCCAAAACTTTTCACTGTCCTGCGTCTTTAAATGCAAGTGCCTGTCCTCTCTGCTAGAGGGCAGGGCTGCAAGGGGATTCAAAAAAGCATCTGAGAGACAGACACACACACTAACAGATGGTTTTTCTGTTTCCCTTAATCTAAAATACGTATTTTGGTCTTTGTGTAAGGAAATATAACAATCCTTTCTACTTCAAGTGTATCATGTCATAAGATTGTCAGACATAATAAAGGGTGTCTATTGACCTTTCAGAATTTCTCTTCAAATCCTAATGGTTAAAAATCAGTAATGTTACTAACATACAGCTGCCCTCCCAAGTGGGCAATTTACATATTAAAAGAGATGCATCACATGTAAAACACCTGACATATGCACTCTAATTGTGATCCTGATTTCATAGGTCAAATCTGGCAACTGAAATATCCAAGAATTACTACCTTCCCATTAACATGTCAGTGCTAGTAGTCTAAGAATTTGCTTTTGACAGGTATACATTCAAAAAAGACAAGTTATACTGTAAAACATATCCATATCTTTATCTAGTATTCTACTTAACTGGACCTATTTTAGCATACATTTGGGTGAATGGAAAGCATATTCTTTTGTTAAATGTATTTCTTTAGCAGCTACATCATTGGACTGTACTTCATTATTATGCAGTCATTTAGTTACCTAGTATTTATAGGTTGCTTAATATTTCTGGGAAACAGTGAATATTATCAACAAGCCATCCCTGATGGCTGCTTTAAAAACAAGTGACCATTTCTAAAGCAGCAACACACATACAGGTGCATAAAATATCAGTAACATGAAGCAAAACAAAAACAAAAAAAAACTTGTTTTCTTGTTTGTTGGCATTTTTTCAAACAATTGAAAATAGTGCTAATTCTAAGAAAAGTTTCACCAAGATACACAAAGGCTGCTTTTCTTTACAAAGCAACAATGGGCAAGATTCAATGCAAATCTCTTTGCTCAAAGTTTACACAAGTTTGCATTTTTTCTTCAAAACTTCAGGGCCTATAACCAGCATGCTATAATTTTACAAAAAGTAGAATATTTTCTGGATGAGGGAAGGGCACAAATTGGGTGAAGCAATACAAATTCATACTGAACAAGCAATTTCAGTTTTGCACAGCTGTAAACATGCTCTAATCTTCCCAGTTGTTTGGAGGGTGTGGGGAGGAGTATTATAAACTTTATGTAAAAACATCACATCCTGGTTTGCAACAACTTGCACTCTCAATTTACAGATTATATAAGGGGATCATGTCCCCAAATGGAAACTTTCAGCATGGCCTTTTATATAAAACAGCAGACCTCCTTGCAGCCACCTCAGCCCTGTACATAGACCCACACTTCTGGACATATTACACAATACTGTACAAAGTATCATTTGAAAACTCGTGATTTGCTGATTACTGTCCTGGTAAAATGTGTGTGGCAACATTTATGTAAGGATATAAAATTCTATAATGTTACCAAGACATGTTCCAGAGGGCAGTCACAAACAAGTTCCCCACAGACAAAAGGCTAGCCAATGCCTCAGCCAGGTGTCAATGGGATCAAAAAGAAAAGGAGTACTTGTGGCACCTTAGAGACTAACCAATTTATTTGAGCATGAGCTTTCGTGAGATCATGGGATCAAAGGGACCATCACCTGATTAAGTGGCTATTCTTCAGCAGGAAAGAGGGTGTGGGCAAAAGATCTACATTTTTACAAAGAAGCAGCTTAAGTAAGGTTCCTGGTCACACTGCTGGTCTGTCTCCGAACATCAGCTGAAGATGATTCTTGCACAAGAGAAAGGGTGGTAAGAGGAGAGGGCACACACCCCAAATCATCTCTTCCTTGCTCTCTACCCACAACTGCATCAACATCTAAAGAACAAAGGAAGCAGCATTGGACTGGGGGAAAAGATCCTGACAGAAAGAGGTTCAGCTTGTAAGACTGATGGAACATGCGGTGAGAGAGACCTGTGTTTTGTATTTGCTTAGGTGTTATTGCATTTTATCGTTCATTTCTTTGTAACCAATTCTGACTTATGTGCCTCATTACTTGTAGTCACTTATAAATCTTTCTGTAATAAAACACATTTGTTTTGTGGATTTATCTGAACCAGTGTGTTTGGATTGAAGTGTTTGAGAAACTCCATTTTGGCATAACAAGATTTGTGCATACCATTTTCTATTTCATATGAGCTTGTATTGGCCAGAAAGGTGCTGGGTAGTACAAGATGCACATTTCTGGGAGAAGTCTGGGACTGGGAGTTTGCTAGTGTTGCCCTGTAATATAATTTACGAGTGGCTGGACTACAGCACTCAAGCGGTATAGCTGGGAGTGATTTACATTCTGGAGGCTGTCTGTGCACAGACCAGGAGTTGTTGCTCTCACAGCGAAGCAAGGTGAAAAGGCAAGCCAGGTTGGGAATTGAGGGGATACGGCTTTGCATCACTCCAGAGTGTACCCTGGGTAATGTCACACCTGGTTAGCAGGACGTTTGGATGTATTTTCATGTAGCAATTGTTCATCAAAGTTAAGGTTTTGTTTACCTCATGACCTAACACAAACTATAGTAAGTAGGTCACAAGCACCACTTCTTTGGGTGGTGGGACAAAATACAATTATTCCAAAGAAGCTTTGGAATGCTGAAGTTCTGCCTCAGAAAGGAAAGTCAAATCACAATGCAAAAAAGAACATTGAAAATAGTAAGAGTGTCTATTTTTAGAAGAAATTTTTAAGGTGTCTAAAATTGGTTCCAATTTCCATAGGCTGTTATGCAAAGCTGGTTGAAGATAATCTGCTTTCACAAATAAGTTTCCAAATTTCAAACTTGTTTTCAATTCCAGTTGTTTAAAGTGGACCCATTTATTGGATTGTTGAAGTTTTGCAAATTTATTTTTATTTGCAAACATTTGATATTGTCAATAACTTTAAAAATGCAGAGTTTTTCAAAAATGATGAAATTGCTGACAATGCCAAAATCTATTTTGTGAACAATTTTTTTTTTTAAATTGAAAGAGGCCACTTTCGGTGAAACTTTTCATTTGAAGAATGAACAGCTTAGACCTCAACTTTAATAGAAAAATAGAGGTTACTAACCTTTCGTAACTGTTGTTCTTTGAGATGCATTGCTCATGTCCATTCCAGTCTAGATGTATGTGTGCCCGTGGGCACAGTCGGAGACTTTTGCCTGAGCAGTATCCATAGGGTCGGCTGCAGCGCCCCCTTGAGTGCCGCACTCATGCATCAGTATATCAGGCACCACTGACCCTATGTTCTTTCAGTTCTCTCTTGCCAGCAGCTATGACAGAGGGGCAGGAGGGCAAGTAACTGAATGGACATGAGATCCAGCGGTGTGTCAAACCAGTGCTGGCGTGGCCAAGCCAGCACTACGAGGATCACCTTCACCCTGTTCTGTTGAAATTCATAAGGACTCTGTGGATCAACAGAGCTGGGGGAATGGCGAACATTAGAGCCCCCGATCACGGGAGCAGAAAAGCGTCCGACAGAACCTCTGTCAGACCCCTGAAAGGAGCAGAAAACATGGCATTTCCTGTTGTGCCTGGATGCAAACAGCTCCACCCGGAGAGTTTCCCCCACCTGTGGAAGATGATGCTGACCACCTCCAGATGGAAAGACCACTCATGGTGAGATGAGAAGATCCTGCTGAGGAGATCTGCCAAGGTATTCCTGGCGCTGGGGAGGTGTGTGGCTACGAGACGGATGTTGTGTTGTACACAGAAGTCCCATAGCCTGAGGGCTTCTTGGCAAAGGGCAGACAACCTGGCCCAGGCTTGCTTGTCGATATAGAACATAGCTGCTGCATTGTCCACCAGGACCTGGACCACCTTGCTTTTTAGGTGAGGTAGGAAGGCATGGCAGGCCAAGTGGACTGCTCTGAGCTCCCCGACATTGATGTGTAGTGAATAATCAAGGTGGGACTAACAACCTTGTGTGCTGAGATTGCCCAGGTGGTAACCGATCCCAGGTCTGAAGCATTGGAGGCTAGGGTAACCGATAGCAGGTGGACTGCTAACGGAACTCCCTCTAACACTGATGCTGGATTTTGCCACCATGCAAGTGACAGGATGTGGTCTGGGACCTTGTCTACACAGTCCATGCTGCTTCTGTTGGGGATGTAGACCAATGCCAGCCATGCCTGCAGCAGACTGGGGTGGAGTCACGCATGCCGAACCCCGTAAGTACAGGTTGCCAGGTGGCCCAACAACCACAGGCAGATCTGAGCGGTGGTGAGAGGGTGATCTTGTATACACGAGATCAGGTCTACCATGGCCAGGAACCAGGCCTCGGGGAGGAAAGCCCTGGCCTGAGTAGAGTCGAGTACTGCTCCAATGAACTCCATGCACTGCATCAGAACTAAGGTTGATTTAGCCTCATTTATTAACAGCCGCAGGTTGTGACAGGTGGAGCAAACCAGGACAAGATGACTCTGTACCTGATCCCGGGATCGGTCTTTTATTAACCAGTCCTCAAGGTACGGATACCTTTGCGCCTCAGGTAAGCGGCCATTGGCACTATACACTTCGTAAACTCTGAGCCGACAAGAGGCTGAAGGGTAGTGCTGTGAATTGAAAATGGTGGTGGCTCAATTAAAAAAAATAAGATATATAAACACCTGTGCCCCGGGAAAAATGTCCCCTTTAAGTCAAGAGCAGCGTACCAGTTCCTAAGATCCAAGGAGGGGATAATGGTAGCTAGGGAGATCATGCAGAACTTTAACTTCTGAGGGACTTGTTGAAGCGTCGCAGGTCTAGAATGGGTCTGAGGCCTCCTACTCCTGTTATTTCCTAATTCCAAAAGCAAAAGAACCCTTTCCCTCTCATGTCTGGGGGGACCTCCTCCACTGCCCCCAGGAACAGGAGGTTCTTGACCTCTTGCACAAGTAGTTGCTTGTGCGAAGGGTCCCTGAAGAGGGACAGGGAAGAGGGACCGGGAAGAGGGGTGGGAGGGAGGGTCAGCCACAAATTGTAGGGTGTAGCCCAAAAAAAAAAAAAAAAAAAAGTGTCGAGCACCCAATGGTCTGAGATCAGCCGCAACCAGGCCAACTGGAAGGAGCATAGAGGGTCGAGGAAAAAGCAGGATTCTGGGCAGTGGCTGTGGTGCCGTCCTCGGGCACATCCTCAAAATGCCCGTTTCTGGCTGCCCTGGTCTCCGTCACTTAAACCCCTTGTCTGCCTCCTCCTTTCTGTAAGAGCAGGACTGGGGGACACTCCACGACCTTGACGAAGGCGGAGGAGACAGCGGACGGAATGGCTTTCTAGCCCGTTGAAGAGTGTGCAGGCCCAAGGACTGGAGGGTGGCACGGGAGACTTTACGGCTGTGAGCTGTGCATCCCTCAAACGGGAGATCCTGAAGGGTAGTCTTCATCTCCTGGGACAGCCTGCTCCTTGGGCGCCGGCGAGGGGGAACCGTGCTGGGTGGGTTCTGGTGCCAGCAGTGTACTGAGCGCCGATGCCAAAGTACTAGTCATGGAATGCGATTGGGAGGGCTCTGAGACAGGGCAAAGCACAGCCTCCATGAGGAGGGCCTTCCAGTGGATATTCTGCTCCTTTTGAGTTCAAAAGCAAAAGGTTTTACAGATCTTGTACTTGTCTTTTCTACGTGATTCCCCCAGACACTTCAAACACCTGTTGTTGGGGTCACTAATGGGCAATGGCCAGGTACACAAACATGACTTAAAGCCTGGAGAATGCTTACATGCCAGAGACTGTGCGTGAACAGCCCAGGAGTGGAGGTTCTCACAGCAGAACAGGGTAAGGCTGGCTCCCAGAGTCAAGGATTGGAGTGACCTAGCAGATCACCGGTCCAGATAACACCAGGGGAACGTCACAGGGGTCTGTCTCTATTTTGTTCCTTTTATGCTTTACAAAAAAAAAGGTAACATGTTCTAAAGATTGTTTATTCAAAGAAGCAAGAGGCTCAGATTCTCCACATGACACTTAGGAGGGCTTTCTGCAGCCAGGATGGGAGGTCACTCTCAAAGACTCCATGTGCAGAAGTTGTCTTCTCAGAAGAAGATTTTTTTCTCCCACCTCACTAGTGCCCTCCAAACCATGAAAGATTCTCAAAATACTCCCCTCTCCTTAAGCACCTGTGCGATTGCACCACACAACCACCACCTTGGCTAAGAAACAGACAGCTATAAGGATTTATGGACCCAGAGATATTTAGACTCCTTAAAGCAGTTATATCCCTCCAACCCCTCTCCCAAAATCTCCCACAGCACCCAGCCATTTGGTCCCCCCCCCTCAAAATTATCTCATCCCGGATTTCAGTGATATTTGGGCAGCTATCTTCTTTAGGCTCCTTTGAAAAACCCAGCCATTATGTCTGACAGAAGTTGTTTGGCAATCTCATATAGGATCACTCATGCCACCTAATTTTCCAGTGTACATGAGGGAGAAGTTTTAAATAAAAAACTCGAGTTTCATGAGGCCTTCCTTTTCAGGTTATTTCTGATTCACTCTGGTTTGTGGGGTTTCTCCTGTTTCAGTTGTGTTTGTCCTAACTTCATTGTATGTACAGTACAATAAAGCAATTTTGCTGTCACAAGAAAAAAAAATCTGGGAAAAAAAAACACCACAGTTCCTGACTGTTCCAGAAAGGTTTCAGCATTTGCCTAAAGGAAGATTAAGTATCTGGCCTTTGGTTTTTGTAATTTGTTTTCATATTCAGAGGCAAGCTTTTGGAGCTACACATGGAAAGGGTATACTATTAAAATAGACTTTTTTACATATTACAAACTTATCACATACCTATGAACTCACGTTTACATATATTTGATACCTTTCATATAGCTGTGTATGTGAAATATTCCCAGTATATATGACACCGGATTCTGACCTTCGCTGAACTAACTGCATTGCTATTAGTCCATATAGCATCTGTCCATCTGAGAAGCCATCTGTTGCACCATCTCCAGTCTTAATTAAAATCAGTGTAGGAAGCACTAACTGTCTCTGGCTGTTGATGAATAATGAATTTCAGTCTACAAAAGCTGTCAACCCAAAACCTTCTTCAATCATTAAAAATATTATAGCATATTACAAACTGTTCCAAGTCCTCTTCAGGAGGAGAGCCATATTACTGACACAGTTTATTGCTGGCCAGTCCAGACAACCGGAGCCAATACTTTTACTTTGTTTGATTTGGGAAGAATCAACCCTCCACTAAGTTATTGGAGTAGGAAATTGGGCAAGAGGACAAAACTTGGGACAGAGAAATCATTTAAGTATTCCTTCCCAGACCTTTAGGCTTTGTCTACAATGCACACCTTAGAGTGGCACAGCCATGCCACTAAAGCCTCGCCGTTGTAAAGCATGCAGTGTAGTCACTCTGTCGACAGGAGAGAGCTCTCCTGACAAAAATAAAACCATCCCCAGTGAGGGGCAGTAGCTCTCCCACCGACGAAGCACTATCCATACCAGCGCTTTTCATCATTAAAACTTTTGTCTTTCGGAGGATCCCCCATCCCAAGCGACAAAAGTTTTAACAACGAAAGTGCGGTTTAGACAAAGCCTTAATGTTACTAACTAAATTCAAAGCTATCGGTAATTAACAGAGGAACTGTACTTTGGTGAAGGATCCAAGACAAATCTCATCATTTAAGTAGCTAAATATAGACTCAAAATTCAAAGTGCTCTAAGCCATGTTTTGATTAGTTTGTCAGATCACCACCACTCCCATAACCGCATTGGTTGTTGAGGCACCATCATCAATGAGTAATCAACCAATTGTCTCCACCCCTGATGATTGTGTGTCAGTGGTTGAGTCTCCGTGAAGTCCATTCTGGTCCACAGTTACGTTACCAATCCATCTCTTCTTCTGTCTACCTCTTCAGGTCTTCCCCTGTACTGTCCCTTGAAAGATGATCTTGGATAGGCCAGATGATCTGTTACATGGCCGTACCACTTCAGCCTAAGCTTCTTTACAGTCGTCAGGGGGGTCTTCATATGACCCAGCGCATTGGGTGATAATGTTGCAGACCTCTTCATTAGTGATGTGGTCAAAGGAGGAGATGCCCAGGATTTTATGGAAGTATCTCATCTCTACTACTTGTGTTTTCCATTCAAGTTCTGCCATAAGGGTCCATGTCTCGCACGCATACAGAAAAATGGAGATGATCAGCAGTTTTAATTTGGATTCCAGGAAAATGTTTGTTCCTCCAGATTGGCTTTAGCTTTGCCACTGTTGCTGTTTCCGCAGTTCTTGCTAGAATTTCTGCCTTTGATCCTTCATCAGCGATGATTGCCCCCAAATACTTGAACTGTTTCATTGTCTCCAGCTCTTGTCCACTGACAGCGAGATGTGAGCTGAACCCGTCATGTTTGTCTGTCAGCTTGGTTTTCTCTGCACTGATTTCCATACCCTATTTTGCAAAGGTTTCATCCAATTGTTTCACAAGGTTGCCAAGTTCATCTTTGCTAGTTTCCTTTTCCATCCAACCCACTTAGGCTATGTCTACACTGCACAGTGCTGATCTACCAAACTGCTGTATCACCCAGTAGTTAACAGGGACCTGAGAGAACCTTACTCTTCTCTTTACGCTGCATTATTCTCCGAATGACATGAAAACTGCCATTACTATTCTCTGAGTAACAGCCCCCCCAACTCAGAACCAGAGGTTCTCAAACATTTCCCATAGTGTGACCCATGTTTTAATAGAGAGATTGCCCCCTGGACCACTTCTCCCTCTACTCAGGATCAAATAAATATCCCTGTTACAACTACAGCATGGAGAAAATAATGTAAGTGCTACATATGTAATTCCTTGGAATGCAATTTAGCAGCTAGAAATGAAGGAGGGGGCGCCGACACCATATAATCAGTTTATTCTCTGCTAGACACCAGTGGTCCACAGAGATCAGTAATCTCTGCTTTAGATATTGAAGACTAGGTCAAAGAATGCCTGTTTCTACAAAGATATTAATGACTCAAGCTTAAAAAACAGAATTTCATGTTCTCTCTAAAACAGGGAGTCTGGTGGCACCTTAAAGACTAACAGATTTATTTGAGCATAAGCTTTCGTGGGTAAAAAGCCCACTTCTTCAGATGCATGGAGTGAAAATTACAGATTCACACAAATATACTGACCCATGAAGCACTCACAAGTTGAGAACCAGTGTTGACAGGGCCAATTTGATCAGGGTGGATGTAGTCAAGCCCAAATTAATGGTGTTAAATTTGCAAATGAATTTTAGTTCTGCTGTCTCTTTGAAGTCTGTTTCTAAAGTGTTTTTGTTCAAGTATAGCTACTTTCAAATCTGTTACAGAATGTCCAGGAAGATTGAAGTGTTCTCCCACTGGCTTTTGTATGTTCCCATTCCTGATGTCTGATTTGTGTCCATTTATTCTTTTACATAGGGACTGTGGTTTGGCTGATGTTCATGGCAGAGGGGCATTGCTGGCACATGATGGCATATATCACATTAGTAGGTGTGCAGGTGAATGAGCCTCTGGTGGCGTGGCTGATGTGGCTGGGTCCTCTGATGGTGTTGCGAGAGTAGATATGGGGACAGAGCAGGCAACAAGGTTTGCTACAGGGATTGGTTCCTGGGTTAGTGTTTCTGTGGTGTGGTGCGTAGTTGCTGGTGAGTATTTGCTGCAGGTTGGGGGGCTGTCTGTAAGTGAGGACTGGCCTGTCTCCCAAGGTCTGGGAGAGTGAGGGATTGTTTTCCAGGATAGGTTGTAGATCGTCAATGTGCTGGAGAGGTTTGAGCTAGGGGCTCTATGTGATGGCCAGTGGTGTTCTGTTATTTTCCTTGTGGGGCCAGTCCTGTAGTAGGTGGTTTCTGGGTACCCATCTTGCTCTGTCAATGTGTTCCCTCAATTCCCCAGGTGGGTACTGTAGTTGTAAGAATGCTTGATAAAGGTCTTGTAGGTGTTTGTCTCTGAGGGATTGGAGCAAATTCGGTTGCATCTTAGGGCTTGGCTGTAGACAATGGATCACGTGTGATGTGGTCTGGATTTTCTCTAGGGGTCTTGTATAGGTACCCTTCACCATATTATGTGAATATCACCACCAAGATTAAGGAACAAGATATTATATCCCTTCTTGCTGGCTTACAGTATAGGAGTTTTTCCCATTTTGGTGTGTGGGGGCAAAGATGTGTAGAAGGCTACTGTGGGAAAGCTAGGTTGAAGAGAAGAGTTTTGTATTTAGTTCTGAATGCAGTGAGGTTAGAGGTCAACCTCTTATTTCTTCTACCAGCAAGTTCCACAGTCTTGGTCAAAGTTCTGCCATGCAGTCTTGAGTGTTGCCCTCCCTTCATTGTTCCAGTCAGCCATGACCACAGGGAGAGATGGACACTTAGGTAGACAGGGCCAATGCTATACAGGGCTTTGAAATCAGGACAGCAACCTGCACCATAACTGTTGACTGTAGCTATTTTATGACAACTGTAAGCTTAGTTATAAAATCTAAATCAATCTCCTATCCATAAGAAATGTTATTGGGTGGTGAGAAAGAAAGATCAGTTATAACGAGACTCTAATTTTCTGACCCAATCATATTTCATTTAGTTGGAACAAAAGAAAGGACAGGAATGCTTAGATATGCACAAAACTAGATTATCTTCTATAGCACATGGCCTATGTACATTATTTCTTTTCAACCACCAGTGTCTGGCACAGATTTGTAAATGATTTACCATTTATCAATACTGAGGTTTAGTGTTACTACATATTATGAACAGCTCTAGAATAACGTTAAACTATTTTTAGATGTTCTTGAACATATGACCTTCAGCCTCAGATGTGGCTGGTGATTTTTTGTTCAATTTTTGTTTTGATACATTAAAACTACACTGAAAAAGGAGATGGGAATGGAAGATGAAATAAAGGAAATTCCTAAGTGTGTGCAAAACATGGAGCAAATGGAGCAACCATATTGGTCACGTAAATTTGGATCAGGTAAGTATACACATCCATAATTACAAACACTGTTTCATATGATCACATGCATCATAATGCTGCCCTTTTTCATTGTGATACGTAAAGCGAATAGTCCTCTCAATAATTTAAAACAAACAAATTTTATTCCCCTAATAATGGCTAAATCAGTACATTCTAAAAATGCCATTTGCACATCAGGAACTCAAAGAGCACAAAAAAATCAGTGACAAATGTCATAAAATTTGTTTTTTTATGACAAGCTAGAAACACAGTAGTTAGCCCTAGTAGCAATATTCAGTATTGCCTTCACTGACATTCCTCTCCCCCGCCTCCCGTCCACCTGATGAAAATGGCATTGCACAGGTCAGCGTCTAGAAATCACAACTCACCACTGTAGTTCTACAAGGTGAAAAAAGTTGTGTTGGGGTTTCATTGGGAGGGGGAGGGGGTTATCAGCATAGTTTCTCCAACTGTATTTGACTTTCTCCGATTCACTTGGCACACTTACTTGTTTTCTAGGAATATGATTAAAACTAGAAAAGTATTTACAAAATAAGAATAAACTAGGTGATGATCTTCAGCATTCTAGTTTTAAAAAGCCGAGTGGCTATGCTGGAAGGGAGGAAAGTAGGAAACGTCCCCTGCAACTTTTGAGCTCCTAGAGAGTTTATTGAGTCAGCCTGGAACTGCCTACTAGGTCTACACAATCCATTTGTTTGGAATTACACCTAGACAAGAATTATGCATCTTCTCAGCCAGTCATCATGATGCCTAAAATTGCAAAGTGCCACTTTCACACAGGTAAACCTCAGACAGACACGGCTATATTGAGACAGAAAAACAAATTACTTTAAAATTAGTATGAAGCCAGTTCTCCTCTTCACTAAATCCAACACTAAAGAAGGGTGACATCTGACCAACAGTTATAAAAAATCAAATCATGGATTGAGGAAATAAGTCAAATTTAAGAGCTCATTGCCAATCTAGAGCAAGTTATCTTTCTGTTGATACACTGTATGGGGAAACCTTCCATACATACTTAATTCTTATATAAATATTTCTATATTGCTCATACTATACTAGGTTTCAGAGTAGCAGCTGTGTTAGTCTGTATTTGCAAAAAGAAAAGGAGTACTAGTGGCACCTTAGAGACTAACCAATTTATTTCAGCATAAGCTTTCGCGAGCTACAGCTCACTTCAGCGGATGCCAGCATCGGATGTCATCCGATGAAGTGAGCTGCAGCTCACGAAAGCTTATGCTCAAATAAATTGGTTAGTCTCTAAGGTGCCACTAGTACTCCTTTTCTTTATATTATACTAGGTAGCTGCTCAAGATCAAGGAATTCACTACTGAAAATTCATATATGCAGGAGCCCAAAGTTATAAGGTACGGTAAATACCATCATTCATTTCATTTGTTCACTATAGGAAAGGGATGTTTTCTAAGCATATTCTGGTTACTCTATTTTTCATAGAAGAAAAAAAATACTTTCAACCTTAAAAGACTCAAGAAACACTCCCTGACTTTTCTGAAAAATTAGGACCAAAGCTAAAATACAGGTCAAACACCATATACCATTCTGTCTATTGAGTTATACTAGAAGGGTTTTTATTTTGAAATTTTCCTTCAAACGTGTATTGGTGAGTGAGTATTAGAGTATAGTTGTAGTCAGAAAATTGCCTGTAAAAACATGAGATATATATTCTCATTAGCTTCCATATCAAAAGTTGCTCAGTTTAGATTTATAGGAGAAAGTTGAAACCGTGAGCTATGAAAACTCAATTTGGGATCTGAACGAGACACTTATCTTCCTTTTATACCATCACCAAAGATAACAGTTCTGAAGTCAGTACTTCACTAACAAATTAATTGATGAGTGAGTAGAACAGAATCCAGTTTACACTGCCACAGGCATAGTGGTACCACGAACATTGAGGAGAAAAAAAAAGTAAAAAAGACAATGTTACTACTTGGGCACAACAAGAAGTAGATAATCCTAAATAAAGTGCGATTTTATTTTACTGTACCAACTTCTGTTGGTGAAACTTTTGAGCTACCCAGAGCTAAATACAAGGGGGAAACAGGTTGTTTAGCATAAGTAGAACATTCAAGGTGAAGTGGCCAGTTAACACTTCTGCAGGATAGGGCAAAACAAGGGGTGGGGTTAGTGGATTACAGATTGTTGTAATAAAATAAATCTCTGTAGAACACTCCTGCATGAGCATCAACTTTCTAGACACCATGATCAGCTTCAGCAATGGAAGCCTACAGACAACTATATACAACGAAACCATGGATGACCAGATTTACCTTAACAGATTTGTTGGTGTGTTGGGGGTGGTTACTGGATCTGTGATCTGCAGCCAGTCACTCAGATCCACAGAATATGCTCAGGAGAGCAAGTCCAAGATACACACCAAACAAGGACACTTCACCAGAGAACTAGATTGCATCATGGAATGGGCCACCGAAATACCCAGAGAGAACCTGCTTCAATATGGGGATAGGGGGTGGGTGGGGGGCGCGGGGGCACAGGGGAAACAGTGTTGCAACCTCTCATGATTTTGTCATGAGTCTCATGATAATTATGGTTTTCCTTAAAGCCTCAGCTCCTGGAGTCAAATGGGTATCTGATGATTTCAGCCTTCATTTTTTAAAAAAGGTAAGATTCTAGCCCTCTTGGATGTGGAGAAAGCTTCAAAAATGTGACCCCAGTGTACCCTAAAGGCTCAAAGCAGGAAGCAAACAAACACCAAATCTATTATTTTTGCATAATCTCACGATTTTTTGTGAGCCTGACTCATGATTTTTGAACATTTGGGGTTGGCAATACTAAAAAACCTTCAGACTGCACACCCCTAAGGTGTCACTTATCCCACACAAAAACCCATATGAGGTATCATTACACTACAACCTATACATGATGGGCCCCCCCGTCATCCTGAAATAAATCTTTTCCAAACCACCTCTTCTGGCCTTCAAACAACTCCCAACCTCACTAAACTCATCATCAGAAGCAAGCTCTGCACAGACCAGGACCCACCAACTCAAAGCGGCATCAGACCGTGCCAGAACAGGTGCGGAGGTGTTAATGAGCCACTTCACCATGAATGGCCATACTGGGTCAGACCAATGGGTTCATCCAGCCTAGTTTCCGGCCCTCCAACAGTGGCTGGTGCCAGATGTGTTCATTCCCTTTGAAACAGGGCAACTGTGTGTTAACCACTTATGCTAAACAATCTGTTCCACCTTGTATTTAGCTTTGACACTCTTAGGGCTAGTCTACACGAGAAGCACTACAGCGCAGCACCACTGTAGCGTGTCTGTTGAAGACGCTTTCTGCTGACAGGAGAGAGCTCTCCCGGTGGCATAAACAAACCACCTTCCCAAGAGAGGGTAGCTATGTCGGCAAGAGAAGGTTTCCCAACAACGTAGTGCTGTCTACACTGGGGCTTAGGTTGGTGCCAGGGTGGTGGTTTATTCACAAACCATAACTTATATCAACACAACCTGTACTGTAGACAAGCCCTGAGTATCTTTCCCAGACCTGAAGAAGAGCTCTGCGTAGCTCAAAAGCTTGTCTCTCATCAACCGAAGTTGGTCCAATAAAATAAAATGACACTTTATTAGGTCCAGTAAAAGATATTACCAAACCAACTTTGTGTCTCTCATATCCTGGGACCAATACATGTGTAATACTGCAAACAACATATTTTAGAACACAAAGGACAATTTATATTTATTTGAAAACCATGAATGATCTACGTTTAAAACCAGCTAGTAATGGTAAAGAGATGTTGTGCTTGACCTTTATTTGTTGACATTGTTGGGGACACTGGGTCATGGCCACTAGGTTACTCGAGGGGATGGAAGACCACGAGTGTCGATGAAGCCCCCTCGCACTAGGCCCAAGTGTCCTTGGCGCTCCCTGCCTGGAGGTGCTTGCAGATCTGCAGCAACACGTTAGAGAGTCAGACTGCCTGAAACTAAACAAGGCCAAACAGGGCAGATATGGAAGAAAAATGCTGAATAAAGCAGCTTTATGTATAGTTTAACAAATGATACAGAAAACAAGGGAACTAGCTGGTAACTGGATTGGCTGGCTATATGGATACTTAGGGCAGCTTGCTATTGGATAAGTATGCTGAAGAAAGGATGTATAAAAGCCTGTGTAACTTCCTGCTCTGTGTGCAGGATTTGAGATTCTATTCTCCCTGTACCTTTTTGAAGCTGCAAATAAACTTTTCTGCTTCTCCACCCCGTTGTGATTATTGGGTGAAGCACACCGGGTAGCGAGCCAACCCCTGCTGTTGTTTTGCCTCTCGGCACTGGGTGCCGGCAACAACATGAAGAACAATAGTCCATGATTAAGGTCTATAAATCACATTGTACAGCTGAAGGTATTAACCATATTGAAATGCTAACCACATTCGGTCAAGTTCAGTCTGTGGAGTTACACAAGCAATTAGTTTGACCCATTGTTGTTTTATATATGAAGAATTTTTTAAGATTACCATTAAAGCTGCTTAATGGAATTGCCTCTGCCAAGAGTAATACACTGAAAAGTCATTCCCATCTGCTGGTTAAATGCTGAACAGCAACTCATTTAAGCAGCCTTTGTGGTGAGAAACTGGAAGCTGCCTGATATCTTAATACTAGAAGTGTCTACCCAGCAAATTTACAGCTAATTCATCTGCTCTCTAGTCTCACTTTTTTTTTTTTTTTTTTTTTTTAAGAGGGGTGAGGGATTCTTTATTTTTCAGGAACATTCAGTAGGTAAGATCTGTGTGCATCTCTGTTATAGTCATGGGAAGAGAGCCTGCGTACAACATACACTTCCTTTGTGCTTGTATTCAACTGCTGGAGAAAGACTGGTTTCAGAGTAGCAGCCGTGTTAGTCTGTAGTCGCAAAAAGAAAAGGAGTACTTGTGGCACCTTAGAGACTAACCAATTTATTTGAGCATAAGCTTTTGTGAGCAATAGCTCACTTCATCGGATGCATTCAGTGGAAAATACAGTGGGGAGATTTATATACATAGAGAATATGAAACAATAGGTGTTTTCTGCTTTCACCCAGACCACACCACACGATCCATTGTCTACAACCAAGCTCTACGATACAACCGCATTTGCTCCAACCCCTCAGACAGAGACAAACACCTACAACTACAAGATCTTTATCAAGCATTCTTACAACTACAGTATCCACCTACTGAAGTGAACAAACAGATTGACAGAGCCAGAAGAGTACCCAGACGTCACCTACTACAGGACAGGCCCAACAAAGAAAATAACAGAACGCCACTAGCCATCACCTTCAGCCCCCAACTAAAACCTCTCCAACGCATCATCAAGGATCTACAACCTATCCTGAAGGACGACCCATCACTCTCACAGATCTTGGGAGACAGGCCAGCCCTTGCTTACAGACAGCCCCCCAACCTGAAGCAAATACTCACCAGCAACCACACACCACACAACAGAACCACTAACCCAGGAACCTATCCTTGCAACAAAGCCCGTTGCCAACTGTGTCCACATATCTATTCAGGGGACACAATCATAGGGCCTAATCATATCAGCCACGCTATCAGAGGCTCATTCACCTGCACATCTACCAATGTGATATATGCCATCATGTGCCAGCAATGCCCCTCTGCCACGTACATTGGTCAAACTGGACAGTCTCTACGTAAAAGAATAAATGGACCCAAATCAGACGTCAAGAATTATAACATTCAAAAACCAGTCAGAGAACACGTCAATCTCTTTGGTCACTCGATTACAGACCTAAAAGTTGCAATTCTTCAAGAAAAAAAAGCTTCAAAAACAGACTCCAATGAGAGACTGCTGAATTGGAATTAATTTGCAAACTGGATACAATTAACTTAGGCTTGAATAGAGACGGGGAGTGGATGGGTCATTACACAAAGTAAAACTATTTCCCCATGTTTATTCCCCCCACCCCCACCCCCCACTGTTCCTCAGACGCTCTTGTCAACTGCTGGAAATGGCCCACCTTGATTATCACTACAAAAGGTTCTCCCACCCCCTACTGCTGGTATTAGCTCATCTTAAGTGATCATCGGATGAAGTGAGCTGTAGCTCATGAAAGCTTATGCTCAAATAGATTTGTTAGTCTCTAAGGTGCCACAAGTACTTTCTCTTTTTGGAGAAAGACTGACTCACTTCTGTCAAATACAGAGATTTTCTATTTTAGTTTTAGCAAGCCTCTTATAATCTCTAGGGTAGGGAGAAAAAGCACCAAAGCTCCTTTTATGAAGTGTACAAAGAAATGCATATACGTAATAGATAGAAGAAACACTAATATATGTGGTCAAATCTCATTCATTGCAGTAGTGTGTTTTAATTAAAACACAGGGTTTTCCTTACTCACTTATAAGAATCCAAATCACAAGTCTTTTGTTTTAACCTACATGGGTATATTCCTGCAAAGGTAACTATTGCACAGCAGCGTTACTACTTATTTGCAAAAAAAAAAAAAAAAAAAAAAAAAAAAAACCACTAAAAACAAAACACCCATTAACAAAAAAAAACCACCCACCACACACCCTGTTCTTTAAGGAACCTTGCTTCAGGTATTACTTTACATGATAAAGAAAACTCTTATCAGCTTGCAAAACAAAAGAAATGTGTTCATTCAGTTAAGTATATTCCTCCTGAAATACCTTAGCCCAGAGGTTCTCAACTTTTTTCCTTCCTGAGGCCTCCCCCAACATGCTATAAACCTCATGGCCCACATGTGCCACAACAACTGTTTTTCTGCATATAAAAGCCAGGACCAGCATTACAGGGTAGCAAGCATGGCAACTGTCCGGGTCCTGCAAATCTAAGTTCCTCAGGCTTCGGTTTTAGCCCTGGCGGTGAGGTTCAGGGCCCTGGAGTTCAGCCCTATGTGGTGGGTCTTTGGCTTTTTGCCCTGAACCCCAGGAAGTCTAATGCCAGCCCTGCTTGGTGGACCCTCTGAAACCTGCTTGCGGCCCTCCAGGGGGCCCCAGACTCCTGGTGGAGAACCACTGCCTTAGCCTATGAATTACTGTTTAATGATGGTCCTCAGTAAACCCCATGTAAAAGTGCAGTCAAGAAATATAAAAGTTAGTATATATGTTGGGACTATACCCCAGTCAGATACATACACACACGGTTTGCTAACATGTACTAAAACCACATGCATATAGCGCTCACTATGATAGAGAGCAACAGAGATTCCTGAGAATAAGCACTACCTAGCCAGTTTTGTTTTAGAGTTAATCTACCCTGCACACTACTTCCAGCAGCATGTAGAGTACATACATTGCATGCCGCCTAGCACCAGTATAAACAGAGATGTTGAGGCACTGCTTAGGCAAGTAAAGACACACCTAAGCAGTGCATCCGCAGTCTACACTGTGATTTTTAGTTGTGTAGTGTCCCAGTGCTGAAGCCTTTCCCTGCTGCAGGGAGCTGCCACCGGTGTCTTTCCCCACCACCCTAGGGGAAGACTTCGGCAGCAGGGAAAGACTTCAGCAGCTCCCTGCTACCAGAGCCTTTCACTGACACACGTAGCTATACACCACAGTGTGGACAGTCTGGTTCTCATGCGCCCCGTAGCTACACGTACTCTACATGCCACTGCCAGTTTGTTACCATCTGCCATGAACCAGCTCCAGAAACCTACATTTATGAGTCTGCTGTACTTACCAGCTTTCAGAGGTCACCAGCCTCCCCTCAGAGAGAGGGGCCTTTCCGTGTGAGGCATATCTAGGAAAAACTCCCTCCAGCTGAGGAGCTCTTCTGGCATCAAGCAACTGGAATGCAGTCTGCGGCTCACTTGAAATCATTAACCTGCTTCTGCTTTTCTAACCGTCACCTGTTCACCTTATCTGGAAGGAACACTTATCAGAAATCTGATCCTAGCTCTATAGAGGCAGACACGCACAAGCAAGTGCGAACAATTGTGCAGCTGAAACTTCTTTGGCTCAACACACATTGTTCAAACTGGAGTACCAACACCCCCCAAAACACACACACTAGTACTGATACTAGAGCTGGTCCAATAACTATTCAAATGTTTTCCAGGTTTTTCCACATTTAATATATTTGTTTGTTCAAGGCCCAGTTTTGCTACTTACTCATACCTTACTTCACAAGTAAGTAGCACCACTGATTTAAACAGGGCAGAATAAGACACTAGTCAGCATGAGTGAAAGGGGCAAAGTTGGGCTTTGAATATATAAATTAATAATCCACCAGATCCAATTAAAAACAGACACCAAGGCTATAGCTAAATAATTTTAAAATGTATTTTAATAGCTGGGTCTTTAAAGGAAATTTACATACAGTGACATTGTGGTTCCCTTCATTCCCACCCCTACTGAAAGAAGCTTCATAAGTGTGGTATATGGAAGGTGGGGCTATGGAAGGGGATGAATTCCTTGAGCATTTTGTACACACACACACACACACACACACACACCCCCCCTTCTACCTACCTAAGTTTTCTTCCGTCACGTGTGTTTTTAAACTAGTGAGCAGAGCTGAACTAATTGCATTGTATATAGCATAGTGGACTACCAAAAATATGCATGTATGTACTTGGATAGCCTACCCCACTCAAGCTTTATGTTCTACATAATACTTATTGCAAACAAACAAACAGGAGTAGCCACTATTTCTGCCCAGTTTTCTTCTCTCCTTCCTTAGTGAGTAGGTAAGGAAAGAGATGGGACACAGAGGGAAGTGTTTTGCTGGTGCTGGTCCAACAAAAACAAATACATTTCACACACTGAAGGACTACAGTTGAAAACTGAATTTTTCTCTGCAGCCAGTTCTTTATAAAATGCTATAGCAATTGAGCACCTCTGACTTCTGCTGACCTGTAGTGCATCACCTAAACATGTCCAGACTGACAAAGGACAACAGTCAAGAAGTTGATGAAAAAGCTTATAGCATGCATGATAGACCTGAGGAGAATACTCAATTGACCAGCATAATTTGAATTTACAGTGGCACTTGTTATGTCTCTTTACAGTGGGTTTTCAAATTGTGCTTTCACTGTACCTATTCACATACCCTGTGTGCCTTGAGAAGGATTTGATGATCCTAGAATATAGCATGTTTCAAAGATAATTTGCCTATTTTGTCAAATGCACCATGTCAAATGGATTAACACTTCTCACAGTCTCCAATCTGAATTGCATTTGAAAGGAAGTATGGTAAACTAGAGGGGGAAAAGTAAAATTAATATATATTCTGGACCTTGCAATGGCAGGTGTCAAGCTACTAAAGCCAGTGACTCGGGATACTCCCGGAATCAATTTTAAAGACCCTTCCATTCTGCTTTATTGGAAGGATGTTCCAACAGTTGGGCTAGGACTGGGAAGCCCTGCTCACCGACAACTTCCTGTGTTACTTTGGATAATCTTGTGACCTCTCTGTGTCTCAGTTCCTCATCTATAAAATGGGAAAAATAGCACTTCTACCTCACAGATGTGTGGTGAGAATAAATACACAAAAAATTCCAAGGTGCTTAGATATTACTTAAATATTAGATTAATAATGGGAGCCATACGAGTACCTCAGATAGAAACTGGTCTATTTTGATATTCATACATAACTGAACATACTCCTGGATTATTTTGCCAAAGAAATTCTGAAAGATCGTATGAGGTATTAAAGATTACTTTAAAAAAAAAGATCAATGCTCCTTCTCTCCGTTGTCATGTACTGCATGTTACTCTATATGTATGCTGAAGACCAAGTGTTTTATCTGTATTGTTAAAAACCTGAAAAAAAAAATCTAAAAATCTGGTGAGATCTGTATTAGAACAATGGGGAGAAGGATTGGCAAAAGGCTGTTTAACAGAGTTGGCTTAATAAAGGGAAAGCAGAATTGCCTTTGAAACATTTGAGACACTCTCTTAAAGGTTGTCTAAGGAGGTTTCCCTGTACAGCTTCTTTCACTGGGTGTTTTCTAGATTCACTTCTTTTGGAAAATGAATATCACTGACTTTAAAACTTCAAGACCTGAAAACCTTGCTGTGTCATTTAAACTTTGTGTTTTGTAGTACCAGATTTAAAAAAAAAAAAAAAAAAAGATTTGAAACTAAACAGTCTCACTGAAGCTGGGTTCTGATTAGTGGCATACAGGAAATACTGAAGAGGTAAAATATTAATGACAATAGGATTCATTTGCTATCTGCAGCTGCCAAATGTAGCAGCTCAGCCTTTAGCTGAGGCTCAGAGTTTAAATAATTGCTAGATTTATGCTAGGATTTTTGGCTACAAATCGTACAAGAGATAAGGAAAAACCCACAATGGGCTAATTAGTTACACAATTAATAGAGGGTAATTAAGAAAAGCAGCAACAATTTAGTTATTACTGTCAAAAATCACCTGCTGATAGATTTGCCCCAGCTGTTAAACCAGGAGCAAAGTAGATCTCCATAACTATTTAGGGGAAGGGGAGCAGAAATCTGAGCAAGTCAAGTTATAATAGTTAATTTTAGGGGAGAAAAAAAATAAAAATCCTCAGAAATGAGCAGCTAACTAGAGAACCTTCAAAAGAGCTTGTTTGGTTTTGAAGTTATTTCCAGATTGTTTCCTTCTCTCTCTGATACACACACAGCTGTTCTCAGCTCCATGAATAATAGGCTACCCCTTTCAACATTTCCCATACACCATGTTACAATGTCAGCCTTGAGAAAAGCCTAGGGAAGTACTTTGATTACATAGTCACTTGTGTGACTAGATCAGAAAGTGGCCCTTCACTTAAAGCTTCTCAGGTGGCAATCTTTGGTTACACAGATGCCAATTAAGGGCCCTTCAGATCTTATTTGTGCCAAAGAGCCAACAAAATACATTGAGAGGCAGATTTTAAAAATATATTTCTTATTGTGCTCCTGCAGCTTTATTTTAAAGATACCACCCATGTTCAGTATGAGACAGGGATCATCTCTTTTAGGAAATTTAGAATTAGAGCTATTCTTGCAGAAATAGTAACAATGAAGCCCCTGAAAGTGGCAAATAGCAGTGGATACTATTTGTACAGAGCACCAGTGTTCTCAGGCTGTCACATTAACACTGGACTCTCTCCTTATACCCCAGTCCTGATCCTGAAAACATCCACATTTGTGTTTAACTTTACTCTTGTGTGCAGTCCCATTAACTTCAAAATTAAGTATGCAGGTGTTTCCAGGACTGGAAACTGAGTACATAGGCAGGCCTCTGAATGGAATCAAATTATAGGGAACAATGGTTATTGCATTACCCCTTACAAATCTGGGAGTAGGTGGGAGCAAGAATAATTACAAGGCTAACTGTTGATTCAAACCACTGGTAAGACTTTGTAAACCTTTATTTTATTAAAATATTCTTGTATTAATGGCTGCTAGTTATCACCAGCTAAGTGGACACATTTTCAACTCTTAAGACTACACTGGCCAATGTAATACAAGTAGGTAAGGCTGCAATTCAGTCAAAATGCATTTTTAATAAAGGTAACGTAGTAGCATATTTAAATTAATAGGCATCATAACTAAAATTCAAACTTAGAATGATCTCACCCACTGGTGCCAACTCAAGGTTTTATTGCAAGTCTCATGCTCTTTGGTGTTTCTCTTAAAGCCCCAGCTCACGGAATAGTAGTTATTACATGAAAATCTCAGTTACTTATTTTAAAAGTGATCACTTCTAGCCCTCATGGCTGCAGAGATGATCTGGGAAATGTGACTCCTAGAAGCTCAGACAGTACAATGCAAATAAAAAGAATCCCACACTTAACTTTTTAATTCAGTCTCACATTATTTTGGTGTCCCACTCATGATTTTTGAAGGCTGCAATACCACTGACCCTGTGGTAGACTGGTTTCAGAGTAGCAGCCGTGTTATTCTGTATTCGCAAAAAGAAAAGGAGTACTTGTGGCACCTTAGAGACTAACCAATTTATTTGAGCATAAGCTTTCGTGAGCTACAGCTACAGCTCACTTCATTGGATGCAACTGGTTAGAGTTGAAAAGGACTCTGCACTTCTAGATGGACCTGAAATACCTCTGTGGCGGGCTGTATGATGAAACAGTAAAGGAAATGTAAAGCGTATCCATTTGAAAATAAAAGTGGTATAGATGGAACCAACTGAAAAATGTCGCTGGGGAAAAACTTACCTAATACAGTTACCCTTAAACCTCAAGAGAACTTGTTTAAATCTATAACAGTTTAGCTTTCTGCAACAATAGCTTACTGGCCCACAAATGCCAGTTACGCTAGTGTCATTAGCCACAATGATCCATTTCCTACTCACATTAAACCAATCTTTAATGAACTATTTTTGGCTTCATAGTCACTTACTTGGGTCCTGCTGAAGTGTCACATACTGCACAGAGAACTGTGGCATTTTAAGCACAGACAAAAGATTAGAAGGTTATTCCACCACAAAAACATCCTAATGTGCCCTTTTCATGCAACATGAAGCCAGACTTTCTTTTTAAGTTAAACTTGCTCCCAAGTAGTGTTTTTGTTTTAACAAACTGACACTTGGGGCAATCCATATATATAAAGTTTATTAATTCCATTTGGTTTTATGAATTCTATTTCTGACTGTAACCTTTGGATGGGATTAAAGCACCCATTTTATAGCAGAAGGCAGACCAGGTCAGAGTACCGGAAATAGGGCCATCAACAAGGGAATAGCCCAGCCCTAGTGGAACATGGGGGTGTATTGTACAGTAACATAATAGTAGTTTATGCTGCCAAAGCCACCTACTGTTTAAAATGCCACTTCCTCCGATAGGGCATGTCTGCAGAGAGTTAGTGAGTGGCAAGCTGAAGTGAAAATTGATAGCACTTTAGCCTGCTGTACACTAGCTGGCTGTGTGGTCCTTGCTACCACGCACTAAAAGTTCCGTAGCACACTGACATATTTACCGCATAGTAGCGGGGTCCACATGGCCAGTTAACATGTGGCATGCTACCGTGTTGTGGATTTACACCCAATTGCCAAACACTAACTCTCCATACAGACAAGCCCTCAGACAGACACCATTTGCCTACAGCTAGTTCAAGAGGACATTTAACAGTCTCTTCGAATTTCTTCTGCTTACTCACATGTTGTCTCCGTTTCCCTAGAACTACTGACAAAGTACAACTTTACACATGCCTGCTCTGAACAGTATTCTTGTCTTCAGGTGTCAGAAGTATGCCAGTTTGTACATAAGTGCTTGAATTAGACAGATGTTAACAGCTACAAATATGATCAAGAAGAATCCCTGTTATGTGCCCTTTGGAGACAAAGAAAGATTCATATATTTTAAAGAGCAGAAGGGACCATTTATGATCATCTAGTCCAACATACTGCAGAACAGACTATAGACTTCCACCATTGGGAGTATGGCCATACCTCTAATGGGTGAAATAGGGAGTAATGTCCTTCATGGAAAAAAAGTCTTACTTGCAAAACTTTTAATTGATAATTTGATGCAAATATTATACTATCAATTGTTCAAATTTTCTAGTATTCTTAAATGTTGAGAGGTATCTAGAACTCTAGATAAACTGAAACAAGGAAAATGAGCCATTCATTTTGGTTTTGAAGTTTGGCTGAACTGCGTTTTCCCCTCCCTCTTCCAAATCCCTCTGTTAGCTGTGTGCATGTTTTAGGTTATATGGTGAGTCCAGTGAGTAAAATGGTCAACCATTAATTGAGGATTACACCAATGCTTGTTAGCCAGGAGGAACAGATACAGAAAAAGTTTACCTGCACCTATTGGCATACAAATGTTGCATAATCGTAAACGGAATTTTGATTGAGAAGCCAGGGGGCAGGTGGTCCATGATCAGGAATGAGAGGTAGGTGTTCCACAAGGCACTATTAAGAAGAGATCCACAACATGAATAAGTTTGACACCACCAGTTTTGAACACCTCATGTTAACAAACACGTGAAAAAGGACATCACTGACTAGAGACTAAATTAGTCATTCCTTTTGCATCAATAGCTTGCCTTTTCCAGATGACCTGGGGAACTTGTGCCGTAGTAGTAACAGCACAAAAGCAACATGCTTCCTGAGCAGGTTCCTTTTATTTTTCCAAACCATGCACTTTTTTTTTTGGCAACATCCAAACTTCTCATGTTGCCTGCACATTGGATTAGTGAAGACTAACAGGGTTTTACATGCATGATCTAGTTTCAACATTGTAGGCATGCAGCTAGTTCAGGAACTACTACCACCACCATTGCCTCTCTATTTCCTGCCTTCTACCAAACATTCTAAAGGAAGCGGCTAAATGGGCATATTTTTATTATTTTGACATGATGCAAAACTCCCTCTCTTACTAACCAGTCACTGATTTATTGATAATGACTTCATTAAGGGCCAAATCCTTTTTCTCCTACAAGTTAGCGTTATGGGTTGGAGAGGAGAAATTTTACAGCCTGCGTTAAGCAGTAGGTCAGATTAGATGATCATAATGGACACATCTGGCCTTTTTTTTCTTTCCTCTTTTTTGGAAAAAAACAACCTAATCAACCAAAGAGAGTGTTTTGCTGTTAGCTTCTGGTTATTTTAGTCCTAAATGCTGAAAAACAAAAAAAAACAAACAGGAAACAAATATGCACACTCAATGTTTGAGAAAAGCCGTCTGTACCAAATATACCAATGACAGACTATGTATCAAATTCAGTCAGGGTGGTTCCAATAGCATCAATGTTTTTAAGTAAAGTTGGATGCCTGTAGTGCTGACAGGACCACCAAGACTTAGGATACCAAATTCTGCATTTTTGTTATTTTCACGCAACTTCACACTCTGCGTTGCTTCAATGGGAGGTATGTGCACATATATCTGGAAGCAGAATTTAGTCCATGGTGGTAATCTGCAAAATAACTGCAGACTGGGAAATTGTATAGCCAAATTTCCAGCATGATTTCCCGTAAAACAATTGCTTGTACATTCTTCAAATTTTTTTGGAGAGAAAATATTTTGAAGAGAACCTCCCCCTGTTCTCCCCAACTTCTTTCTGGATATTACACCTATCAGAATTTGTTGGACAATTCATGTAGAACCAAAAAAGAAAAATCCTGTGCATACCAGGGAAGTCCAATATATGGAAAGCTTTAGGTCACAATTGTCTCCATTGTGTCTAGATACAGTACTGTAATTGCTGTCTGCATTAACTAATGCTCATTTTTGTTTTCCCTGAACACATCAAATAGCAATCAGATATTCAATCACTACAGTCCAATCAACCGTAATGCAGCGGGTGACTTACACCCAGGAGCAAGGAGAGCGGATGCCCAAAGGTAATTATTCATTTCCACAGGCAAAAAAGAGAATCAGGGCACTGTTTATTTTGTTCAGAACTCTCAGCCTCTATTTGATTCACTGTTTTAACACAGACATCCCTTAAAGCACTGCACAGCATGTCACTGAAGTCTCCTTTATTTCATCCCCTGCAAAAAGTAACAAATATAAAAAAAGCCCATAAAATATTATTTGAATAATCCCATGAGATCATATCCATTTGACAAGCCAAGGTACAGCAGCAGTAGAGGGAAATCAGTCTTTTCTGCTCGACTTTGCAAATACCTTCTGCAGCAATACTGTATGGAATGCAGGTCACCTCAGTTCTCTGAAAGAGCAAGACAGGGATATAACACGATACTGCAGCATCTAACACTGCTAACATGTAAGAGCCTGGCAGGCAATCCTATACCATGGGGAGAAAAGTGGGGCAGAGGTGATCCAGTAATTTTTTATTCAGAGGAAGAGAACCAAAATAAGCACATGCTACGCATAATTGGCCCTCCTCCCCACCAGATCTTAATAAAATAAACAAAAAAAGCACCACGGTCAATTTTTAGAGGAAAGAGTTCACATTTATGTATGAAAGGGAAAAAGCCATTGATGACAGTAAACAATCACTGATCTGTGTGCTTTGAGCAACGTCTTGAGTTATCTACTCTCAAATGAATCCTCTCAAGTTACCCTACCTTGATTGAGAGTAGCCACACTACAATATTACACTCAGACTGCACAGAGTGACTGGATTAGAAGCTGATGGTTCTGTGAACTTGAGCCATAGCCTATGTCCTCTGATAGGCCAGCCAACTCAAATGAAAAGCACCACTACACTTAAATGTTTGCTTGTGTGGTTGGGAATCAAGTTAGGAGCAACACTAGAGTTCTAGCTCAAGTTAACTCTGCAGCGAAGACAAGCCTTTAGCTATGCTCTTCATAGTCTGTGATTAACCAGATTTCTACAGGCCAGGGTTTCTCAACACATAGGCTGTGACCCAAAATTAGGTCCCCAGAACATGTCAAAGGGTCCATGGCTCCAGTCCAGTGGGGCTGGCTGGGATTGGCTCCAGGGGGCCAGCTGGGCCTAATTTGAGTGAGTGACGCTGCAAACCACACGTACCAGGTTGCAACACCCAGAGCACAGAGTCAAGACCAGCCACCTATGTGGGACTGGAACCACAGAAGCCACCACTGCAGGGTGAGTGTGGACTGGGCTCTGCAAACACCCCCTAGGGCCTGCCACCATACTGGGCATCCCCAGGGTCTGTTTACTGGGTCCTGACAGCCATCAACATTTACAAAAGGGTTTTGAGCCCAAAAATATTGAGAACCACTGGTGAAGATCATATGCCCTGCAATTTGCAGCCACCCCTTTAAAATCTCTAAGTTTCCAGTATAATTTTATTCAGCTTTTCATTAAATGTCAACGTCTAATCTTGCCCATATGCTCGTGTTTAGCTGATCGCCATATTTGGGGTCAAGAAGGAATTTTCTTCCAGGGCAGATTGGAAGAGGCCCTGGAGGTTTTTCACCTTCCTCTCTAGGATGGGGCACGGGTCACTTGCTGGAGGATTCTCTGCTCCTTGAAGTCTTTAAACCACGATTTGAGGACTTCAATAGCTCAGACATAGGGGAGAGGTTTTTTGCAGGAGCGGATGAGTGAGATTCTGTGGCCTGCGTTATGCAGGAGGTTGGACTAGATGATCATAATGGTCCCTTCTGACCTTAGTATCTATGAATCGGCAAATCATTTGTACTGGTCCTTTGGGTAGTCACTTAAACCAGGTTTCACTTTACTTTTAATATAATCAGATTGGCATTGAACATATCATTATGAGTTACTGTGGCTTAGTTCATAGCACATTTGTCTAGAAGCTGGAAGGTCTTGTATTAAAAGCCCACATCTGGATTTCACCTTATACTAAATGCTGATGTGCAGTACAATCCTTACGGGGGTGGGGAGGAGAGCAGCTTGACTATTAGAGGCGCTGTTTTTCCGTGCACAACACTGAACTGGAATACTTACTGCCTGTCTATATATATTAGAGAGTCTATGATATGTCTCCCAAAGACTAGATAACCTACAATGTCCCCTACATGAACAAATTCTGACATCCAGGTCCGCGCAAGAGACGTTAAGTGCACAGTGGTTACTTCAGTTCCTGAGTCTGCTCACTAACCACACACAAAAAGCTTACTAGTTTATGAAGAGCTTTTAAATACCAGCTGATTACAAAAAGTCTAAAATCTGCTCTAATCTCTTCATAGTCTTCCATACAAGCCCATGGGTAGTTTTTCCATTTGTCTGACACCCAGACACAGTACTTCTGATGCTACGAATGTTGTGAGAATGCTCCCGACCCCTTGTAGTAACCTAAATAGCTGACATTTTCAAATGCCTAGCATGAGACAAATATTTCAATATTTTTTATGATTCAATGCACACAATACCTGACAGAATGCAGTTAGGTTGGGAGGCTTCCTCAAGGTCCAGTGTGCAGTTTATGAAATATAAACTGCACAAGATCTGGCACCCTTCCCATTATGCCAACATCCAGCTTTACAATGCATTAATGTTGTGCCTGAAGGCTAAAGTGTATGTTTTCAGAACAGGAGCTAGTCTGAGTCACTTTTCCCTGGGCAAGATTAAAAGGAGAAAATTTCCCAAGTGATAATGAAAATAAATCAAACTGGCTGTTCATTTAATTGGTGTGGTCTTATGATACAGTCATAGGAAGAACAGACTTCATCTAGGGGCTTACGCTGATGTGGTTGCATAGGTGGCTAACTGCAAGATAGGGTCTAACATCCTTTGTTGCCTTGCGTATGTCAATGTAACCTGTGTCTCCACTTCCCTACCTGTAAATGAAGATGTCCTTAATACAAGGATGTTGTGTGGACTGCATTTGGGAAGTAACCTGAATAGGAAGTGCTCTATATATTTGATGCATTATTATTCTCTCCTTGAATTTTGATATTATTCTTGCTCAAGTAAAAAAGTTAGCCCCCCATCACTATTCAGTTTCTCCATTTACTCAGTGCTGCAGTGAACAATGTCCTACGACTGCAACACAGTGTCACCATGGAAAAGGTATAATGCATTCATCTTAACAGCATCACGCATAAGGTGCGGATTGAGGCAGTAGGTTAGAGTAGCAGTTGTATATGGTTCCCTACACCTGTAATTCCCTTTCTGACCTCATTCGCCTTGTCTCTGTCCTCTTCTGCTTCAAATCTCTCCCAGTAAAAACTTGCTGCTAACACAAGGCTTCTTAACCCACCTCTCCCCACTGAAATGCTGTAGTGAGTGAAAACGAAAGACCCGCAGACTACAAGAGGAACGCTGATCACCACCACTTAGTCACATTGTTCTTGATTCCCATCCCCATCTCGACTTCTCCATGTCTATTTGGAGAGTAGCTCCTTTGGGTAGGGACCTTCCTATTTGGCCACTATAGATGTAACATACAGCCCTTTTAAACATAAGCATCCCCATAATCATCGAACATTACAAGAAATTAAGAAGAAATTAAAGTTTTTTTATGTATGATATTACAGCGTATAGGAATCAAGCAGTAATTCTTAAATAGGTTTCAGAGTGGTAGCCATGTTAGTCTGTATCAGAAAAAAAAACCCACGAGTACTTTGGCACCTTAGAGACTAACCAATGTATTTGGGCATAAACTTCCGTGGGCTAAAACCCACTTCATCACATGCATGCAGTGGAAAATACACTAGAATATATAGAGATTTTCACACACACACACACACAGAGAGAGAACATGAAAAAATGGTTGTTGCCATACCAACTGTAATGAGACAAATTAATTAAGGTGGGCTATTATCAGCAGGAGAAAAAATCCTTTTGTAGTGATAATCAGTGCAGCAGATGAAGTGGACTTTAGCCCATGAAAGCTTATGCCCACATAAATTTGCGTGTCTCTAAGGTGCCACAAGTACTCCTCGTTTTAATTCTCAAATAGTTTGTGATCTCCCTAGGGGCTCTCATGGTCCTTTATGTTTCAGAAGCCACCAGAGTAGTGGTGTGTGAATGTATAGCAAGGCCTTGCATGTATATAGTCAGTCAACATGATTACTGTGTTCATGTGTTTCCTTCATACTATGTATGATGTGTAAGGAACAACTGGTGGGAAGGATGGGATACTAATCCAAGAGTGTAGTGAGAAAGAGGGTAACTGCAGAGGGTTAGTGAAACTGCAAAGGAAACTACAGCCACTGGGACAGAGTTAGCTGCTCATTTGGAGGAGCAGAAGAGTTACTACTCATGTCCTCACCACTACACTATATAATATGAAAATTCCCCTCCCACTACAGAAGCCCTATGGAAAATCCTCCAAGTAAATGGAAAGAGGAGGGTTAAAGGCTTTAAAAAAACAAAAACAAAGACACCCAACAATATCCTTCTCTGATAGCAGTAGCAAGAGCACTAGCATATCCTATCAACCTACTCATAAACAACTTCTTAAAATTCCAGTGCAGCCACTGTCACTGATCATGAGTTTTATAAAAAGTTTGTTCGTATGAGGTTCACACGTGCAGGCAAATCTGAGTTGACAGTTTCCCTTTAACACTGTGCTTTAAATTTAGGGGGTGGCAGCTGGCATTTCAAGCCTGAATTTGCGTCAAACAGCAAATTAACACACGGAGTTTGTTGCTTATCCACGACAGGTGAGTTTTTTCCTTCCTTCCAAGGAGTAGTGCTCTGAAAAGCGAGACATAGTAGAAGTATTACCAAGGATGGAGTCTCATGTTTACTGCTTCTACAGTTTCCATGTCAGATGCGCTCAAAATACAAGAGTCTTTTTTCAACCTGCAAGCCCGGCACGTTCAGACTGGGCTCTCAGAGCCAAGTTGGCTCCCTTCTATCCCCCCAAATCACCACCAGTAATAAAGGTTCTGCAAGCTTAATTGACACCTGTGTAACGCCCCTCCCCCCCCTTAACTGCACAGGTGTGACTGATGGAAATTTAATAAATAGGCCTATTCAGGAGGCATGAGATGAAATAGAATCCCCAGATCATTTTGTTATAGCTATGTGGGCTCTGCAGAGTTAACAGAGAATCCAATAAAAAATTGTCACTAGAAAGTCAGACAGCACTGAATGCACACATGGAGCATATCTGTGTAGTATGATGGTGCTATTTTTTCCATAGTCTTTTCTCAGTTCCACTCCAGACACTTTTGCACAGACTCACTAACCCGGACCTGCCAAGTCTCACACACTTGGCCCAGACAACTCAATTTTGAACCTCAAAAATTAGTTCTTGCAGAAACAAGCACTTTGGGGGAGGGGGGTTGAAGGGGGGGAACACTTAAGATTTTTTTTTACCCCAAAGAGAATTTTAAAAGCAAACAAAACATCCTTATGCCAACGATTGAGACGTCCAGAGAGAAAATACCTAATCTACTTTCATTGCCTGAACAGAGCAAAACACCACCAAAACCAGAGTAAAAAGTTATTAACACCCAACAGTGTTAGTTATGACATGATAGAAACATTTAAAGATATTATTGTATTATGTTATTGACCCAATGGCCAAAATTTCAGCTTCACCAGGAGGGATGCATTAGTCCCTGTAAAGTCAGAGCCATTTTGAAGTCTTGCTATCCAGCAAAAGATGCTTTTGCTTGTGTGTTTCCATTTTTATTAGTTATTGGTACTACCCTAGCCCAGTGGTTCTCAAACTTTTGTACTGGTGACTCCTTTCACAGAGCAAGACTGAATGTGACCCCCTCACCTTATAAATTAAAAACACTTTTTAATATATTTAACACCATGATAAATGCTGAATGCAAAGCAGGGTTTTGGGGTGCAAGCTGACCGCTCTCAACCCCCCCCATCTAATAACCTCACAACCCCCAGTTTGAGAACCCCTGGCCTAGCCCTTTGGAGTCCTAGTCTTGAACCCCATTGTGCTAGGCACTGTACAAACAGAATAAAAAGGCCCTGCCCCAAACTGCTTGCCATCAAGGAGACATTCCAAACCTGAGAGAAGGAGTGTGTGTGTGGGGGGGGGGCGAGAATATCTTTTCCTGGACCAGCTTCTACTGAGGAGAGAGGCAAGCTTTGGAGCCAGACCTGAAGAGCTCTGTGTAAACTGGAACGCTTGTGTCGCTCACCAACAGCGGTTGGTCCCGCAGGAGAGGTTACCTCACTCCCCACCCCGCCACTCCAAAGCGTACGCAGTTTGACAGGCTCTCCCGCGCTCAGGCAGCCAGGGCGGACGGAGACCCCGGGCCGGAGAGCGGAGGCGGCCGGGCGGGCTGGCCAGGCTCAGCGCCGGGGGGGGGGGCGGGGGGAGAAAACCGGGAGGCGCGCGCGGGTTGTTACCTGCTGCTTCCTCCCGAGCCTCCTCTCCCGGCGGCGGGCGGAACCTGCCTCCTGCAGCGGCGGCAGCAAAGACCAGGGCCGAGCTGCACAGGGTCGGGCTGGATTTCCTCCGGATCGCCATGCGCCTGAAGTTAGCGCTCTCCGCTCTGCTCATCCTGCCGGGGCCCGGAGGAGGCAGCTGGCGCGCCCTCGCTGCTCAGCGCCCCGGGCACAGCGGGGCTCGCATCGCACCGGCTCGCGCAGAGGGGCTGCGGCGGCGGCTGCTGCTGCTGCCCGGGCGCGGGGCTCGGTGCCGACGGCGCCTCCCCCGCCCGCCGGCCGGCCGCAGAGAAGAGCCGCCAAGCTGCGGCTCAGCAGCCCTAGAGCGCTGCGGAGGCCGGGCTGGAAGGAAGCCAGCGGCGCTGGGACCCTCCCCAGCAAAGCCCGCCCAGTCCCTGCACTGCAGCTCCCGCTGGCCTTGGACCCCAGGCGCCCCCTGCACCAGCCCAGGTGGCGCCGCCCTGCCCAGGCTTTGTAACTCCTCCTCCCTCCTGCACCTGTCAGGTGAGTCCTGCCTGCGCTCAGCGCCCTCCCCCTGGGAGGCAATCAACCCGCTTCCACTCACGCCGCTATGGAAACTCTGCAGCTCCTCCCCCTCCGCCAGCAACTTCTCGGCAGCCCCACTTGCCCCCTCCCGCGTCCGACACACCCCGCACGTCGGATCCTCCCCACCCCCAACTTTTTGATGCACTCAGGCAACTGCCAGTCTCTCAGTACCTGCCTTGAACTCTCCGCCCCCCTCTCCTTTCCCGCAGCACTAGCCCAGTGTTTCTGCCGCTGCCGTGCCACCTTCCCCCACACACAGCACGCACCCTGCTCAGGTAAAACCTTTGATCCTCCAGCTGGTAAACACAAGTGCCCTTGATTTGCTGTCAGCTAACTTCCAGACTCCGCTAGTCTCCAAACCTCTCCTCCGCTAGCGCACCAAGAGACAAAAAGACAAATGCCTCCTTCCTCCCGGCTACAACTCCGCAAAGCTCCCACCCGCAGGACGGAGAAGCAGGGGCATGAGCTTGTATCGGCTTCCGTTCCTCCTGATTTATCTTCTGCTTCCTGGACTTGCCTGTTCCTCTCTCTCTGCTGATGCGATGGCTTCGCTAGAGAGCACAGAATAAGCATGCATGCACATGCACGTACCCACACGCTAGCATTCAGTGGATTGGGAAGCTCTCAGACCATTTGAAACCTATCCGATATATTTTTCAGAGTAACAGCCGTGTTAGTCTGTATTCGCAAAAAGAAAAGGAGTACTTGTGGCACCTTAGAGACTAACCAATTTATTTGAGCATGAGCTTTCCTGAGCTACAGCTATTGAGAGTCTGGGTAATCAAGCCTCCTGGTGAGACCAGATAGATCCCTGCCTGGGGGAGCTCAAAGAAGCCCTGGCAAGTGAGAAGAAATAATGACCAATTTGCTCCAGCAGACCCCTTAGGCAGCAGGGAGAGGCAAATGGAGGAGTTCTCCCATACCCAAGGATTCCAATCCTCTCCCCACCTTTCCATCCCCAAACAGATCCTTCTCACCAGGCAGACTCTGCTTTCCCCACAAACTGGCTTCGCCCCCTCACCACTTATTTCTGATGCCACTCCTTGAAAGATTTCTCCATGTCTATTAGAAATGAGCCTTACCAGGTCACCCCACCAGATATTTTTATATATTTGTTTATAATTTGTATTAATTTGTCCAAATACAGCAACCAAACTACCAGATTCATCATAATATCCAAAGTAAATGAAGACGGTTAGGATAAAGGGAGTGAAGGGGAAGTGACATATCTATCTTCAGGGTCTACATTCATCATAGATCTCTCAAAAGTCACCCCAAATTGCTTTGAATGTTTCAGGCATTTCCTTTCTGTGGAGAGCCCATCTGGGTCAGCTGTATCACTGAGCCAGGCATCAGTATTTGGTGGGGATTGACTTTTCCATTTTTGCAGGATTATTTTTTTAGTGACCAAAGCTGCATGTTGGCCCCATGCTGCCTTGTTAGCAGGTAACTTCCAGGTATCAGGAATATATCCAAGAATTAATTTTTTTTCTCTTAACTTGTGATATACATTCCCATTTAAACAACTATACAAATATATATTAGTACCCTTTACTGGAAATGTGTATGTTTGCTTATGAAAAATATGCAGAGCATAGTGCTGATAGAACAAAGTGTTGCTTGAGTAATTTGAAATGAGGTGTGTATGAGATTGTCACATGCTCAGATAACACAATAATAGCGGCCACATAAAAATCTAGACTGTAATCTCTGTCAGGGATGACTCAGCAGTATCCAGAGAGGGAGTGCCTCCATTGGAATAAGGAAAGTCACCCTAGTATCCCGTCTAGCTATATGTGCAATTTTAATAAGGGATCCTAAGGGCACATCAAACACTTCACTGTGTATAAGCCAGTCATTGCTCTACCCTAAATTTTCCAAAGAAACTGGCGATTTGTTTGGATCCCAGCTCAGTACTTTACAGGGGTGTGATTTTTAAGATCCAGAGGTCTGAAAATCAACCGCCATTAAGGTATCTCAAAGTTTGAAAAAAACAAATCAACGCTTGTCCCAGTTAAAAAAACAAAACCACAGCCAACACTTCAGGAACTAAAATAAAAATGACCACTGTAAGGGTTGCAGTTTGTTTAAGAAATCTCTGTGTGGTGCATGGAAAAGCTTGCAGCCCAAAAACTGAGATACCCCAAATCGCTGGCCACTTTTCAATATTTAAATCCTTATGTTGCAGCAATACCAAATAGGATAATTCTTGTAATTCTTTAATATCAAGTTTTACAAATTCTTACAGCACAAAGAGCCTTTTCCTTCACCCTGTGGGGACTGCAGATTTGTAGGCTAATCATTATGTCAGAGCATTTGTTTGACTGGCAGGCCAGTGAGTTTCCTACAACTTAATATCAGGCCTGTTGGGTGTCTCTTATTTAAAAAAAAATTATTTCATAAATATTTATTTTTGGGGACTGACAATCCCAAACAATATATAGTAAAACCAAAATGGAATCCTCCGTGTACAAAATCCATAGTCAAATATGTAGCCAGCCAAGCCAAATCCTGCTGAGAGATTTGGGTGCCACATTCGTCATATATTCTGACTTTTGAACAGAATGCTGTGGAACCAACAATCTGACAGCCAAGGGGAAATATACAGAGTAAAAGTAGATATATCAAAAAATAGATTAGATCAGGGTTTCTCAAACTTCATTGCACCATGATCCCCTTCTAAGAACAAAAATTACTACAGGACCCCAGGAGGGGAGGACTGAAGCCTGAGCCTGCCCAAGCTCTGCCACCTGGAGGGAAGGGGGGGCGCAAAGCCAAAGCCCCACCTCCCCAGGCTGGGGGGCCAAGGCTGAAGCCCAAAGGCTTCAGCCCCAGGCAGGGGGCCTGTAACCTGAGCCCTGCCACCCAGGGCTGAAGCCCTCAGGCTTGGGCTTTGGCCCTGAGCCCCAGCAAGTCTAAGCCAGCCCTGGCGACCCCATTAAAACAGTGTTGTGACCCACTTTGGGGTCTCAACTCACAGTTTGAGAACTGCTGGACTAGATTTACTGATCAGACCAAACATCTTTGATCTCATGCACTCTGTTGCACATTCCTTATGAAAAACCTCTGATGGCAGCAGAAGTCCTCCACACAGGGTATCTGCAGGGTAGGCCTTTGAGAGACATGCAAGTAGAAAGATATTTTGTATACATATCAGTTAAATCAGAAAGCAAATGCAAAATCTAGCAGTTGAGGATGGTGTGTGAAACCGAGACATATGCTGGTGGACTTCAGGTTCTTGAATTAGTGAATAGCCGACAGTGACAGTGACCTCAATCCCCAACGCCACTTAATAGCAGATGGGCTCAGTTCAGGAGGGGAGAAGTTGCAGCTCCCTGATCCTGGGACTGGACGGGGGCTAGAGTGGCCCAGTGCAGTTAAAAGCAGGGGAACGGGTGGGGGACAGCACTAATGGAGCTATGCTGACTTGGGAGTTGAACCAATTACACCACCATGTGTGAGTAGTGCAAGAGAATGAAAATAGCTTAATCTAAGTGTGAAAAAGGGTTGTAGCATCTGTGGTAGGAATCATGAGTCAAAAATCATAGGCGCATCATGCTTCTCTCTTCATTGATGAGTACCACACAGTACTGCAACCCCGACAGCATAATATTGCCACACATAACTGTCATGTCAAACCACATAATCCACTGTTTAAAGTATCCTATTTGTGTAATATTGAGGCACTGAAAGGTGAGGAGACAGCTGTTGGGACAAAAATATATGCTAGTCCCTCATATTCCAAGGTTCAAAATGCCACACTGCTCCTAATGCTTTAGCTAGATTTCCTAATTCATACTGTTTGACCATGTTTGTGGGGTGTGACAAGTACCGTCTTGAATAATCCAATATGAAATAATCACTCTTGTTAGCCTTTGGACTCTGTATTACAACATCAGCAGAAATGTGTTTTACATATTGCCAAATTCAGAACCTTGTACACTGTCAGGTATATACAAGAATGATTAGCAAGTGCAGTTATGCTTTGAAGGTGGACTGAGACTCCTTGAATGATGGAGGATAAAAGTTTGAATAAAGCCCCAGGGATGTGGCTTGGTTTGCAGTATAGTTAGCAGTCCTTGCCATGACTAAGAATTCCAGGCCAGGAATTAGGTAGATCCTGTGTGATGACATTAAAAAGAAGTGGCTGTTAGGGACCTGGAGAACTATAGGGTCTAGTCAGAGTCCAGCAACCTTAACAAAGAATCATCATTATATTCATCACAACCAATTCCTCTCTTCTTTACCACAAGGAAGACTACAGGTTGAATGCTGACTGTTGCAATGCTGTGCTTGTTTTTTTACTACATGTATGCACACAATTGAAGCACATCATCTCGATGAAGCATTCCTGCCCTCATAGCACATTGGTCTCTACTGCTGTTTTCATCTTAAACACATTTTTCTTCCACAGAGTCGCATCTGGTCCATTCTGTGCATATGGTTATGCTTTACTGAAATCGTGTTGAGAAAGACTGTACTGATTACTCCATATTGTTATTGAAAGATTTCTGCTTGGAGGAAGTAATTATTGCTAATCAGTTTGACTAGGTAAGACTTGCAGGATGGCACTCTCATTTATCAAAGTTCCATATTCGTTTTAAATGTCTCCGAATATTCTTCATCATCACTCCCAGTTTAATGAAGTCCCATCCCCAATTAAATCTGACATGTAGATACCATCAATGCATTTGTCTTTGATACAGATTAACTTCAGGTGAAGGCAAACTTTCACAGACTCATGTTCATAAATTGGAACAGAAGGAGAGAATCCTAAATTAGGGAAAATGTCATCCCCCAGCCCCCTTTCTGCTCCTTTTGCAATGAGAGCTAGCAGCAACTCCAAAAGCAAAGATTTTTTAAAACGATTAGTGATTTTGGATGCACAATTTGAGACAAAGGGGTCTGATTTTCAGACAGTGGGTACTCAGCACATTATGAAAATTAGGGCCTGTTAGTGGGATCTCAAGTTAAACCCCTAAAATCACTAGCCACTTTTCATAATTATGGCCAAATCTTTAGCTTTATGTCAGATCATAGCAATCATAGATCATGGAATCAGGTGGACTTCACTATTAGAAAGCTTGTGTTAATACTAGGGCTGTCGATTAATCGGTTAACTCAAAGATTAACTCAAAAAAATTAACTGATTAAAAAAATTAATCGCGATTAATTGCATTGTTAAACAATAGAATACCAATTGAAATTTATTAAATATTTTTGGATGTTTTTCTACATTTTCAAATATATTGATTTCTATTACAACACAGAATACAAAGTGTACAGAGCTCACTTTATATTATTATTTTTATTACAAATATTTGCACTGTAAAAATGATAAACAAAAGAAATAGTATTTTTCAATTCACCTCATACAAGTACTGTAGTGCAATCTCTTTATCGTGAAAGTGTAACTTACAAATGTAGATTTTTTTGTTTTTGGAACATAACAATGTAAAACTTTAGAGCCTACAAGTCAATTCAGTCCTACTTCTTGTTCAGCCAGTTGCTAAGACAAACAAGTTTATTTACATTTACAGGAGATAATGCTGCCTGCTTCTTATTTACAATGTCACCTGAAAGTGAGAACAGGCATTCACATGTCACTTTTGCAGCTGGCGTTGCAAGGTATTTGCGTGCCAGATATGCTAAACATTCATATGCCCCTTCATGCTTCGGCTACCATTCCAGAGGACATGCTGCCATGCTGATGATGCTTGTTAAAAAATAATGCATTAATTAAATTTGTGACTGAACTCCTTGGGGGAGAATTGTATATCTCCTGTTCTGTTTTACCCACATTCTCCCATATATTTCGTGTTACAGCAGTCTCGAATGATGACCCAGCATATGTTCATTTTCAGAACACTCTCATAGCAGATTTGACAAAAAGCAAAGAAGGTAAAAATGTGAGATTTCTAAAAATAGCTACAGCACTCAACCCAACTTTTAAGCATCTGAAGTGCCGTTCAAAGTCTGAGAGGGACAAGGTGTGGAAAATGCTTTCAGATGTCTTAAAGGAGCAACACTCTGATGTGGAAACTACAGAACTTGAACCACCAAAAAAGAAAATCAGCCTTCTGCTGGTGGCATCTGATTTGATGATGAAAATGAACATGCATCAGTCGGCTTTGCTTTGGATCATTATCGAGCAGAACCCATTATCAGCACGGACGCATGTCTTCTGGAATGGTGGTTGAAGCATGAAGGGACATATGAATCTTTAGCGAATCTGGCACATAAATATCTTGTGACGCCGGCTAAAACAATGCCATGCGAATGCCTGTTCTCACTTTCAGGTGACATTGTAAACAAGAAGTGGGCAGCATTATCTCCTTCAAACTGTAACCAAACTTGTTTGTCTGAGCAATTGGCTGAAGTAGGACTGAGTGGACTTGTAGGTTCTAAAGTTTTACATTGTTTTATTTTTGAATGCAGTTATTTTTGTACATAATTCTACATTTGTAAGTTCAACTTTCATGATAAAGAGATTTCACTATAGTATTTGTATTAGGTGAATCGAAAAATACTATTTCTTTTGTTTTTTTCAGTGCAAATATTTGTAATAAAAATAAAGTGAGCACTGTACACTTTGTATTTTGTGTTGTAATTGAAATCAGTATATTTGAAAATGTAGAAAACATCCAAAATATTTAAATAAATGGTATTCTATTATTAACAGTGCAATTTTTTTAACCACTTGATTAATCATGATTAATTTTTTTAATCACTTGACAGCCCTAGTTAATAGTATACTATTCTATATAATACTAGGGTTGAATTCTGTCTTTGAATATGGATGTGGTACTCCCACAACAACACTAAGAGCTAGGTTTATACATCATAAGACAGCCTATGTCCCATAGATATTAGAAGTTATTATGTAAGGATCCATTTTCTCGTCCCATGGTTGGACCCTATTGTCCTGTGCCAATGTCCTCTTGAAGTTATTTATTACATTGGGATTCATTACTTTGAGTTCAATGGACTTTCAATAAGGCCCCGTAGGTGGAGGGAAGGGGGAAAGAGAAAAGAATGCTCCCATAACTTTCCAACAATTTTCTGTTGACACCATATTGCAGGGGAGGGGGAGGAGAAAAAACCATATGGAAACGTGTAACTATAAAAACTAAATGCTGTCTCTCTTGCTCTTTTCCCTTGTTTTGTCCTCTAACTAATCCCAGCCTCTACCCTAGTTTGTCTTTACAGACCAATACCTACAGAGAGCATGAAAAAACTCCCTGGGGTAGGTACTGTGTTTAAAGGGCCATTCACATGTGCAGTGCTATATACATAATGTAATAAATATGGAGTATACATAGAAACCTAACTAAATAATAGAACAAAATGTTTTGAATGTCTACTTTACAAATACCAGGGTAGAGGTTTTTATCTCCTTCTCCTCTAAGTTACTAAAAGAGCGTCAAGCTGATCAAATTATTTGTAAAAGAAAACCCATCATTAATTAGACAGAAATTCTGGAAGAAATGTCATGGTCACAACCCTGTTGTAACTTTATTTCTTTGTTCTGCTGGCAGTTCTCTTTCTGACACAGCAGCCCTTATGCACCTTTGTTCATTCTCTATACGACAGAGCTGTCAGATACCTAGCATCTCTCTTAATGAGGTGCATGGTACCTGTGCATAAAGTTTGACATTGGTATTAATAATTGGTAGTGACTTAATATAGTGATTTTAAAGCAGCTGCAGTGTTTGCAAAAATCTTCTTATGGAATCTCATCCATCCTTGTTTTTGTTCCTTTCATTCTCACCCATGTTCCATGGATTGACTAGATGTGTATGAACTGAGATTTGATTATTTGGAGGAGAAGTTGTGAGGATACTGCAAGAGCTGCTCCTATCCCTGCTTTATTACTTGCATTCAGCATTTAAAAATAGCATGATTATTTTTACTTTATTTATTTACTTATTTTAGGAGAAACATAGCTCACTGACAGCCAGACTTTTCCCTCTGTATGCCTGACTCTCTCTCTAATTTTGGAAACCATACTTTCTGGAAATGGTATGTATCTGATTATTTCAAAGCTTTATACATTGCAAATGGGTGTGCCTTTGTCATATGGAAATGTGGCATGATGAAAACTTTTATATGCAAGCATGAACATGCATAAGCCTAGCAGTGTAAGATGATCTGATTTGAGCCTAGGACTGGGGTACAAGAGCTCCAAAATTCCAGTCCCACCTCTGATACAGATTCACTTCTGGGGCTGTGGACAAAATGCTTAAATGCTTTGAATATATATTAAAAAAATCACACTTCTGACTGAATTTGTTTTTAAACTTACTCTTGTTACAAGTACCAAGTTTACTGTGACTGACATTGGAGGGGGAGAAATCTTTTCCTCTGTTTTGGCAGTGTGCTCTTTTTGAGAATCTCTTGCTCAGTCAGTCAGTTTCCCCTGTAATTTGTGTGTCCTTCACATAGTAACAGGGAAGAGAAAAAAATTAAAATAGGAAAATGATGGTAGAACCTCCAATATAGATAATGGGATTCAGGGAGAAAGTGTGGTACCTTAACTTAATTTTAGCTAATTTTTCTGATTTATTTTTCAAAGTTGATGGTGTCTCTTCAACCTCTCGGCCTCAGTTTTTCCATCTGTAAGAGACATAATACCTGCTTCTAGGGATGTTGCGATGATAAATTCATGTGTGTAGAGTGTTAGAAGATGACAAGAGAAATATGTTATTAATTGGCATTGTGCTTAGATATAAGACACTTTTTATAGCAGGAGTGGTACTTATTAAAGCATTTTCTTTTCAGTGACATTGGGCTTCACTGAGATTGCTGATATTTGTGTGCAATGGATTGATGTACCTTCCAGCTCCATAGGTTGCATGACTGCAGTTTGTGACAACTCAGTTATTTACATTAATCTTTGAATCATTCATCAACTGCTTTTTGAAATGCATTAGATGTTCAATAGTCTGACCCCAATGCTGCAATCTGATCCGCACAGGTGGACCCCTGCGCCCATACTGAAGTTAATGGGGCTCTGCAACAACACAGGGACCTATGTTGATCAGATTGCACAGTCATGGTTTAGGACCCCGATCTGAAGCCCACTGAAGGCTTTTGATCAGATCCTAAGCATGAAAGCGGTCACAAATTATCCAACTTATAATGCAATACCATGCTGGTTGGGTGGCCTAGTGGCAGCCATGTAAGAGAGCTGGGCTCCTTTGGTCTTTTTCTCCTGGGGCAAGCAGGAGTTTGAAGCATTAGAAAGGTGTGTCAATGGGGAAAGTGACCCCTTCGAACATGTAGTATTTGACTAACTCTAAAGCAAGACTGCTCAGTCCTTTTTGTTTGGACAGATGGAGGTGCCTTGCTTTGGGGAGGAGCTTCGTACCTTCTAGGAACACAATGGTCATCTTTTCTCCCATAATCATATTCTTTTCGCCTCTTCGTGAGAGTAGGAGAACATGATATAGAGCCCAAACACTCTGCATTCAGAATCCCATTGAACTTCATGGGAGTTTTGGGCATACAGGGCTTGCAGTATTATGCTGGTAATTTGACTCATTTTTTAAATTCATCAGCTAGTGTGGCAACACTTAGCACCAGGAGTCAACATTTGCTAAGGCTGATTCCACACTCTGGCACTTTGAGTGCAGAAGGTGGGGTCCCGCAAGGATTCTAAAAATTAATACTGGCCACTCCAGGCTGGTATTAAACTCCCAAGGTTACAGCTTTTTTCTGACCTTGTATGGGTAGATGCTGCCACTACCCAAGTGCAAAAACCCCTTTGAGAACCCAGGAAGACACACTTGGGAATTCCTTCCTGTGGGCTTCCCTCAAGCCCTTTCACTCCGTCCGGGGAAGAGCTGAGAAAGAAAACAAAGGAAATCAGCTGTTGCCACCAGCTAATTAAACAACATATGCACAAACCTCTTAGGAACACAAAAATCCAATCCTGTTCTTAAAAAAGATAAATTTTATTAAAAACAAAAAGAAAGAAAATACATCTGGAATTTAGGCTTTTTGCTAGGTTTTAAAAAAAATAATTACAAGGATTAAGCATCAAGATAGCTTCTTGAGGTCCCGCTTAAAGGTTACAAGCAAAACAAAAGCGCCTGGGGTTAGCACAGAGGAGTCCACAAGCCATAAAGAAATAAAAGAGATAAACCTATTTGCGTCTTCCTAGACATTTCCTGACCTACTTACATATCTGGGGTTTCAAATGAGTAGTTTCTAGGTATGTTCTGATGATTTTCGTACCTGGCCCAAGCTTTTACAACATAGCTCCAGCCCTGTCTCTGCTCTCCGGGAGAACAACACAGACAGACAAAGGGGAAATTTTTTCCCAGTTTTAAAATGTTCTCACCTTCCCATTGGCTAATTTGGTCAGGTACCCACTCCCTTCCTTTTATCTATGGACCTTTTAACCCTTTACAGGAAAGGAAGTAGAGAACAGCTGCTAACAGGGGTTTTATAGCTAATTGGCTGGCTGAGTATCCGTAAAAGAGAGCTCTCCCCCCACCTTCATTTATCACAACATTTCTGATGGATATAAGCAACACTCAGCAACAGCTAACCCCTCAGGGGTAAAATCATAAGAATTAATTGAAATATGCTTAAATGTCTCTTTATTCTTAAAGTCTGCTTTTGTGATAAAGCAACCATGGGAGCTGAAGTTTTTTTTCCCTTGTGGGTTTCTTTTTAATCCTGTTTTATAGAATCTAACTTCAAGGGTTTTCCCCTCAACAATAAAAGTCTTTTACAAAATGAATAACATTCTTAATATGGCATGATTGTAACAATCTAATTTGAAAATTATTTGTGCATTTTATTATCAGATCCTATGTCTTATTGTTGGACTTAGATACTTTGGCTGGGGTACAGGTGAACTCATGAAGAGATTTATAAAGAATAACTAGCGAAGTATGAGTTATTAATTTATTTTGATAGCCATAAAGAGACTATGAGAACTTCTTCAACGCATCAAGATTTTTTGCCAGGTTATTAGAAGTTCATCACTGAGGTGTCAACATTTGTTACACATGCTTGTTCTGAGAGACAAGGTGGGTGAGATAATATCTTTTATTGGACTGACTTCTGTTGGAGAGCCCTAAGTTTTCTCAGGGGAATTTATGTGAATTGAGGGCTTTTATCTCCCCGCAGAGCACACACCGCACCTCCCATTAACAGACATTCTTTATTTTTGTTAATGGTTACTCAAGCAAATGTGGTTTTGGCCTTCCTCCGGCTATTTTCTTATGTTTCAAAGTGATGTTTGGTTTTAGATCCTTTCCCCATTTTTCCATCAAGGTAGTTTTATCTTCCAGATCCAGCAATAACTATTATGTTATATGGAGATCAGGTCCTTTGAGGTGACTTTTCCTGTATTTAGTGTTTCTATCCTTATTAATGGTCTCCTGAAATCTTAGCTTTCCACAAGGGATTTGATATAATGCTTTAGTTGCAAATAAGCCAAAACTGGTCTATTAATATTCCCTGTAACAGTATGTTTCCATAATGCTATCCTTACAGAATGGTTGGGCAGTGGTTATATACACTTCTTTCCTCACATATATTATATATTGATTATAAAACCCTGGTTAAAATTCTGGATTGTTTTTGAAGGGTGTAAGCAGGGAGAGAAAAGGGTTACCTTGACATTATTGGCACAGACTGTGTGTGACAGTACTTAGTGCATGTTTACATCACAAAATGCATGGCCATGTTTCAGCAGAGAGGCTAAGGACTGAATGTGGCTGGAGATGGAATTAGTTTGTCATTGCTTAAAGCCGTCTCTTTATGTGATCTAGACAATATCTCTCATCACACATTTGGGGAAGCTTTCCTGCTGCTGCCTGTGATGGACAGGTTAGGTAGATAAACAGGGCTTTCAGTGCCAGCCTTCTGCTCAAGAAAAGGAATGGCTGGTAACTTTGAGATGACTCAAGGAGGTGGTGGTGGAGGACACATGTCAAGGTTCCTTCCCCACTCTGAACTCTAGGGTACAGATGTGGGGACCTGCATGAAAGACCCCCTAAGCTTATTCTTACCAGCTAGGTTAAAAACTTCCCCAAGGTACAAACTTTGCCTTGTCCTTGAACCGTATACTGCCACCACCAAGCTTTTAAACAGGGAAAGAGCCCACTTGGAGATGTCTTCCCCCAAAATATTCCCTCAAGCCCTACACCCCCTTTCCTGGGGAGGGCTTGATAAAATCCTCACCAATTTGCATAGGTGAACACAGACCCAAACCCATGGATCTTAAGAACAATGAAAAATCAATCAGGTTCTTAAAAGAAGAATTTTAATTAAAGAAAAGGTAAAAGAATCACCTCTGTAAAATCAGGACGGTAAATACCTTATAGGTTAATCCGATTCAAAACATAGAGAATCCCTCTAGGCAAAACCTTAAATTACAAAAAGACACAAAAACAGGAATATACATTCCATCCAGCACAGCTTATTTTACCAGCCATTAAACAAAAGGAAATCTAATGTATTTCTAGTTAGATTACTTACTAACTTAACAGGAGTTGTGAGGCTGCATTCCTGATCTGTTCCCAGTAAAAGCATCACACAGACAGACCAAACTTTTTTGTTCTCCCCCCACTACAGATTTGAAAGAACCTTGTCCCCTCATTGGCCATTTTGGGTCAGGTGCCAGTGGGGTTACCTTAGCTCCTTAACACTTTACAGGTGAAAGGATTTTGCCTCTGGCCAGGAGGGATTTTATAGCACTGTATACAGAAAGGTGGATACCCTTCCCTTTATATGTATGACAATACACATGAAAGAAGTTGAATGAGGATACCTTCAGAGAAGTTAAGGTCAGCATTGTCAAAACTATCTGCTATTTTGGGTGCTCAACTTGAGAGGCCTGGGGCCTGATTTTTCAGAATACTTAACATTTTTATCATAGTTTACATCAGCAATTCTCAAACTTTTGTGCTGGTGACCCCTTTCATATAGCAAGTCTCTGAGTGTGACCCCCCCTTATAAATTAAAAATACTTTTTAATATATTTAACACCATTATAAATGCTGGAGGCAAAGCGGGTTTGGGGTGGAGACTCATAGTGCACAACCTCCTGAGGGGTCCTGACCCCCAGTTTGAGAACCCCTGGTTTACATGTTCAAAGCATGGTTCCCTTTGACTTCTGTTGCAGCTGGGAGTGCTCAGCACTTCTGTAAATCTGGCTGCATGTATCTCAAATCCGGTGTCCAGAAAATAAAGAACACACAATTAGTGCCCCTCCCCCGTGCAACGATCTGGGCTTACGTGACTTGCCCAGAATTCACCCAGGAACTCTGTGACAGAGGCAGAGATAGAATCCAGTTCTTCAGCGTGGCATTCAGATACCTTACCATGAGGGCAACCTTGCTCTTCCACTACTCTGATCATTCTCAGCCCATTTCTGTTCCCTGCCACCTATTTCCCTTTGTCTGCTCAATAGCTTTACTATCCTCTGCCTGCTTCACACTCCTCTGTGTTCCAAGACAGGTTGTTTCCTCCACCTCTGTGGGTGCCAGCCCTAGGGTTATTGAGAGCCCAAGTGGAGTTGTCTCTGCTCTGTTGTGGTGGCTGGTGTCACAATGGGAGGCAGGATGAGTGATTGCAGGGAAAATCTTGCTGTCCTTGTGCAGCCCTGGGAAGATGCTCAGTCTGGTGAGCACAGAGAAGCTGTGAGGAAGGGTCAGTGGAGACAGACTCTGCTACGCATGTGCAAACAGTGGCTTTTCGTTTCTTTTCTCTCCTCCCCCATCCTCCAGAGGCTTATAAATATTAGAAATGTGTGGGCAGATTTTTATAGGGAAAGCAAAAAGTTCCAATCCTCACACCAGGCATGGACCCAGCCTGCCAAACTTCAAGTCCCTGTTCCACATCGTGGAAGCACTAGGGCTTCTCAATGAAATGGTAAGGATTTAAAAAACAAAAAAGTCGAAAAGGGTATTTTTCTCTTAACCTTGTAAACAGGTAAGCTACAGTAGCTGGAACTTAAAAGTAAACTAAAATAAAAATTCATCCTCTTGAGGCTGACAGCCATCATGGAACATTTCAGCCCAACTGTTATAGATTTGGAAGTTATTATAATGCAAAAAGAAAAGGAGTACTTGTGGCACCTTAGAGACTAACCAGTTTATTTGAGCATGAGCTTTCGTGAGACTAACACGGCTGTTACTCTGAAACCTGTCATTATAATGCAAAGTTACTCTTAGGCAACCTTAAGTAAAGGCAGCAGCAGCACTGTCTGTAATGAATACAGAAGGGTTGGTGCATGATGACCTCTCTACCTTTACCCAGCAGGGCAAAGAAAGAGGACAGATAAGTGGGAAAGATATCAGACAAGCAACAGTTCTCAGGCTGCTGGCTGCATTTATCTTCACAGACACAGACAAATCCTTTTACTATAGAAAGGACCCTGCCACTCTGGTCAAAACAAATACAACCTTACTTCCACCTGTCCCTAAAGTGCCAGGAAGAAAAGGGTTACTTCAGCTGTCATGTAGGCCAAGCCTTGTAGGCAAATCAATCCCTTCTACAGTTTCTTTCTCATCCGACTGCCAATGAGGCTCATCAGCATTGCGCTGGGGAACGTCTTCCAATCAGCAGAATATGGAGTGATTGGCTGTTTGGGAAGGATTTTGACCCCCTTTGCTGCCGGATCCTACTCAGACTTCCTCAAGGGAAGAATGTTTCTTGCTTTACAAGATGTTTCTTGCTTTGATATACAGGTATGGTTTGCTGCACTAGGCATAGCATTCCTAACCCAATTTTCTGCTGATTTCATGTCTTCCTTTGCTTGCACATTGCTTGAGGCCAGAGATTTGCATTTTACAGAGCTTCACAGGATGAAGATCCTCTGCAGATATTGGTGTAATTCAGAGATTATACGAATTTGTGGAAACACTATAAGTGGATTTAGTCCTTACTCCAATGTCTGCCTCAATTTCAGTAAAAGGAAACAGCAAACCATTTCTATTCAGGGCCGGACTAAACTTTTGTGGGCCCAGAGCCAAATATATTTGTGGGCCTCCATGGGACACTAAGCAGGAGAGCCAGAACCTCACCCTGCCCCACCTCTTCCCTCCCCCCCCCCCCGCCCCCTGGCCCTTCCGCTTGCTGTTCTCCCTCCTCCCCCATCGCTCCATCCACTCCACCTCCCTCCCATCTCTCCCAGAGGTTTAAGCAAAGTGAATGAAGTCACTGTATGCTTTGCCTTTATATGGCCATATACTTCTTTTCTGACAAACAAGAAATTTTAATCACATGGACCAACTATCCACTTCCAGGAAATGCAGGCATAAACACGCATGAAACTTTCCCCCATAAATAAGCCTAATTTGGTCCTTCATAATCCCATACAATTTTTGACTGCTCAGTGCATGGTACCTTCTAAACCCAGATCTTAATTACATTTATTACTAAATAATATCTTTAGCTGATAAATAAGAGTAACGTTTAATTTCTTTGGCATCCAAAAATCAAAGACTTCTGGACACGGTGGTAAACTCTACATAATAGTAAAATTATAAAATAAATATATTGTATATATACCAGAGCAGGATTGGAATTAAAATCCTTGAGATTTCAATATTTGCACAGAGGATAAAATGCACAACTTCCAGTAACAACAATAGAAAAGTCATGTCTAATGCTCTTTTCACTGCGCTGAAGATGGTGTGGTTTATTTTTTGCCTTTGTACATCACTATTCCTTAATTTCTGGGGCAGAGCCCAGGGCTGGGTTGGCAGAAGGCTGCACATTGGGAGTGAGGGGTACTGGCAGAGCTATGGGGGAGCCCAGGGCTAGGCTAACAGGGGGCTATGTCGGTCCCTTCAATGAGGCAGGAGCCGGGGACAAGCACAGCAGGGGTGTCAGTCCCCAGAGCAAGGCAGGGGCCGGAGACAAGAGCACAGTGTGAGGGGGAAGGGAGTCGGTTCTCGAGCAAGGCAGAGCCCAAGGGCAAGAGAACAGCGGGGTAGGGTGGATCGGTCGCTGGAGTGAGGCAGGGTCCAGGGGCAAGAGCACAGCGGGATGGGTGTGTGGACAGGATCCTCCTGGGCACAGCATGGAGCTGGTACCTAACTCTCTCCGCCAGAGCCAGGTCCTTGGGAGCCAGTTTTCTCTCTCTCCAGCTGAGCTGCAGCTCCTCCAGGCAGCAGCAGCTGCTCTTCCCACCCTCCTGGCAGGGAAGCTGATTGCGCTTTCTCCTCTAACTGGACTTTTAGTGTACTGCCAGGTCCACTTTTTGACCGGACTTTCCAGTCAAAAAACTGGACACCCAGCAACAGGGGCACCGGAAGAGGGGCCTCATCACTTTTAACAGTGGGAGGGCTATGCTTTCCTACTTTTTTGCTGCCATAAGGGTGAGTGATTGTGGGGGGAGGAGAGGAGCAAGTGGTGGGCGGAGCCTTGGGAGAGAGGCGGAGCAAGGGTGGGGCCTTGGGGAGAAGAGGCCAAGCCAAGTAACGTCAAGTAATGCCAAAAAAAAAAAAAAGCACACCGCAAACTACTTACAGAGACAGTATGGTAGAAAAGAGAGAGAAAGCACACCACAAACTACTTACAGAGACAGTATGGTAGAAAAGAGAGAGAGAGAGAGAGAGCATAGAATTAAATGAAAAAAAAAATGGCCAGTTTATTTACTGGGACAGTAATACATTACACTGTAATTTTAATTGCAACATAATTATATGTATATTTGATTCTTTTAATTGATTTCTTCAGCACTGGATTGTTTTTCTCAACCATTTGACTGCATGATCATACTACACATTTACAAGCACATACTTTATGAATCCCTCACAAGGCATTCACCTAGGATTATCTATAGGTATAAGAAACATGGCAGGGAAGGGTTAACATGGGGATTATTTTAACTTGAAATACAAATGATGCATTTTTGGAACCAAGAATTATTCAACATTTTTTGCTTTTAAACAAAAGGTACCAACAAGAAGAGGAAATTTCTCATGTTCAATATTTTAGTCAATGAGCACATATACTTTTGTATTCTTCACCATCCAGAAACACTGCATCATTTAAGCCCAGGAAGGCATTACAACATAATTTCAATTCAACATAGGAGTAGCCAAGTTATAACAGCAGTAAACATACAGTACACAAATTTGTGTTTATCACAAACATCACCAATGTTAAAACTGTTTGGAAATGAACACAGCAGTTGGTATGGTTTGTTAGATACAGATCATCATGCAAATGGAAATGTTCAATAGATTACAAAAGTCACAAAACATCAGATTTTGTTGGTATTTTTTTAACATTTTTTTAACAAAGGATCAAGTTAATTAACCCTGTAACAGTCAAACCATAGGGCTTGAAATTAGGGCAATAACTAATGAGATGCACTTAATTTACCCACTGGTATGGTGCACAAAGCCATACCTGTGAATAATAAATAAATAATAATTAATAACAATAATAGCAACCATTTAAAAAGCTAGATTTTTCTTATTTCTTCTTCACAGCTGAACCAGCTAGCAAACCAGTTCATTTGTGTCAGCCTCTTTTGTTCATTAATCTCCAGCACACCTTTTAAATCAAAAACAAGTTTTAATAAAAAACCATTTGTTTAACCATGTTTACTAATGATGAGAAAAACCATACAATAATCTCCACTGTTTCTATTACGGCTTAATAATGATGAGCAGAACAAACACCTCCATATAAAGACAGTAATTGAAACCCAAGGCCCTATCACCCAGAGTCTGACAACAAATTAGCTACATTTATAGAATATGGGAATTTTCCTTTATCTGACATCAGTTTGTCACTTTGTTAACTTTAGATTTAATAGAGGGGGATTTTCAAGAACTCCACAGGAAAGAGATTAAAATGCAAGGAGGATTTAAGCCATGCTTCTTAGGATGTAATGTACAGACTCTTTGTAACAGCTGTCTTGCATTTCTGACACAGGGAGTAATGGTTCATACAAGAAATAAGAATTCTCTAGCTTCATCATCATGCTCATGGAAAAGACTACATGATTTAAAGAATCTCATGCACACATTTTATATTGCATATTTAGGTGCATTTGTGCCTTAAGGCTAAAGGCAATTAATTGCTTTTTTGTGTATTTCTTTTTGACAGAATATTTAAAAATTAAAAATCCCAACATTCATCAACGGTGAAAAAAGTTCTGAATACTGTATATCTCCTTGAGACATACTGCATGTACAGCAGGAGAAAAACGGAAGTAAATTGATGGCTATCATTTTTAAAGAGGTAAATACAGCAATGATCATGCTTCAAATGTAAAACATCAGTGCCTGCAATTTTCAAATAAAGACTTCTTTAGTACAGAAAGAAACAACTGCAACTCCAACAGATGTACATCTATCACTTGAGAAAGGGAAAAGACCTCTGAAGAGCATGTGTAATCTATAACCTCATTATGCACCCTCACCATTTCTACTGAAGTTGATGGCAAAATTCCTCCAGTGATGCAAGGTCAAGTTCTAAAGTAGCTAGCATAATATGGGCCCAGTTCTGCTTGCATTGCAGCCCATGTAAGCAGGACTGGGCCCCATATAACTAGCTGCTGTACGTAAACACTGATACTCATATGATTCCAGGTTTGCAGCCTTCATTGGCAATGTCTTTATCATCTTTTAACAAATCCTCCTCCTTTTGTTTACAGATATGTATGGCAAATGGTTAAAACCACTCCATATTTTTAAACAGGAAAAAACGGAAACATAATCTTCGTATTAAAATTTTCCACCTTATCTTAATAATAAACAGTTTCAGTCTACTAATCCTAATGTATAGTTATAATTACATTCATTCTACTTGGGTTGAATAAGCATGGAGATGCCAACCTGTCAGAGATCAATTAAAAAGGATCTCCCTACTGCCTCTATCTAAAAGGCAAAGACCCTTACATGATTTGAGATGGGAAATTATCAATATTTTCTCTTTCTATAAAAGTTTCAAGGTTACCTTCTGACACTGGTAGAAAATATATTCTTCCCTGCTCCCCTGTTTTACAATTTTTCATTAATTCACTTTCTTCTCACCTTATATTTTAATTTGATTTACACTGTTTATTTTGTTTTCCTTCCACAAATTTCCAGTAACTGGCTGTTCAGATGTGGATTATTTGTTTCTACCAGGAAACAACTCTCCCAAGGTCAGAAAAAAGGAAAAAGCAGACATGCAATTTATAGGCTACCTGACAACCAGAGAGACTCCAAGGCCCTCTTTATGAACAATATCTGCATTTCAAACCTGAAAGTCTGGACAAGCTTTTGAAAGGCGCTTCTTTGCTGTGGGGGATACACATCAGTATTTCTAAGTATACCCAGCCTTTAAGAATATATGTGTTCTTTTTTTCCCTTTATTTTAAAATCAAGATAGATGGCAATGCGTTAGGAATGATTTTTTAAAACGGCTACATTCAACATTTTGCAAACATTAAAAACAACTTGGGGTTTGTTTTTTTTCTGGCAGAGGTTCAGAAACAATTCCTACCAGACATTTGGTAAAACTTTACATCACTAATTATCATCTAACCAAGAAGGCTTTACGTTTTCTGAAGTTTAAGATACTTTTTTTCCCCAGTGAACTGACAAAAGAGGCAAGACTGCACTGGGGCCTACAAAGCTTTATTTCTTACAATGCAATAACCACAGTCATTTTTACATTTAAGTTGGTTCTTTCCTAGATCTCTTAAATTTCAAGCACGTATTCTTGCTTTATTATATTTAAAAAATTATAAATTGATTAGGAATTAAATTAAAGCATCACAAGAGAATCAAAAATTTAAAAAACCCCACTTATTTCTGTAAAACATGACCAAAATTTCTAATCCATGGAACACTCTTCTATAACTCTTGATCCAAACGGCCATACCAGTACAGTATATCAGAGTTGCTAATTTTACTTTGAAAATCACAATTAAAAATGAATATACTACTGAATGAATATTTCAAAACAAGTATTTTCTCCACAGATTCATATCTATATAAAAAAAGCTAAAACATATATTTAAATTAGGGGGAAGAAATGTTCTTTATAGTTTCAACAGATGTTTGGTTTGGATATGAAAACAGGAGATAATATTCTAAATACAGTTTACAGCAACTGTATACAGTGTGGCAATGCTAATTCTTTTCTCACTTAACTGATATGCAGTAGCTATCTTTGTTGGACACAGATGCTACCACTGAGGAATAATAATATACTGATCTAACATCATCAGGTATTCTGAGGTGCTTTTTAAAGGCAACATTTGCCCAGACAAAACAGTTCTTTAATAAAAATCTACATAGCAGCTAATCTTAGTGCCAAACAGCATGATAATGCTAAACAAGTTTTATCTGACTTTTCTGTAAGAAGAGTGGGTTAAGTATGGCACTAAATAGTTATGTGAATGCAGTACAAGAAGGATCATGTGAACATCTTGGAAACGTATATAGAAACAGTGCAAAGAGTTGTTAGGTTGGTATGATCAGACTTTTACATGAATTTGTTTCTGTTTTTCTCCACCTCCGATTCTACACGTTTTATTACATTAGCTCAATGGCTCTGACAAGGTTATATAGTGTACATTGTTGATTACATTAGGATACTTCTATTTACAGCACCTTCATTACTGGTACTATGGTAATGATTGTTAGGCACACTGATTGGCCACTGATTCTTTCCTCCACTTATGTACTGTACGTTATTACATTTGGTAAGCATTTTTAGTATTGGAGGACAGTGTTCATTTCCTCAGATTCAGTTATATTGAATTATTCCAATTATATCTGTAACAATTTTTTTTTAATTGCTGCAAATAGTAAACTGTATTTGTATTTCCATCTTGTGGATCATATTAACACCACAGAGAAGAAACAGACAGAAACATGGACATGTCAACGCCTGTCTTCTTTAAATAAGTTAAGGCCACTGACCAAGAGCAAGGAGTATGCTAATTAGCAACAAATGGGCAGTACTTGTATTTTTCCATCTTGATGACCAGATAAGAAGCCCAAAGGTGCTAAGACACCACAGCTTATTTAGCTACTTGCCTTGCTGTCAGATTCTGTGCAAAATAAATTCAGCTATCCTTCATTTTGCTATGAAAATCCACTACTCTGCAACACAGCTTTATTCAGCATTTAGAGGAGAGAATCTTTAACTTGGAACACTGTGCACCATAGGTCACCTGAGTATTTGTCATAAACTGACAATGAGCTAAGGTTCTGTATTTGTTAATATTTGGCAAGGGAAAAAATGCACTACAGTAAAATCCTGCCAATTTCATTCCAAGCCATTAACCCTACATGCATGAGGTATTTCACCATAGAATATCTCACGCTAAATGTATATAACCTCACCATTCTTACTCTTTATACTTTCACTGGTCATTCCTCAAACTAGTACCCTCAATTTGGGAGCAGGAGAAAAAACTGAAATTTTTAATTAACACACAACATTTTACTTCAAGTTGCTTTAGCTTTTCTTTCTCAGATGCCAAACAGAACCCTCCCCACCCCCCCAGAAAAAGCACCAATTCATCTACTTGTCTGAAATGCAAAAATATACTTAAAATGCAAGCAAATATCTGAATGAAAATCAAAGCATCATTCTTTAATCTCCTTCTTAGGTTTAATAATCAGCTTCCAGTGAAGACCTAGAACAAAACCAGCAGCTAGTATAATAGAAATTAGAAAACAAGTGCATAAACAATATCAGTGCAGCAGCAAAATACAAAGTCACTGTTAACATTCCAATTCACCCCATTTTCAATGTTTTTGTGCAATAAAAAAAAATAGGCCATACTCTCTGGCCAAGATAACAATCATCATTTTTTTTTAAAGACTAACTCAGTCATTCTTAACTTAAGCTATTTCTGGTTGTTTTTTAAAAATAAAATGAATTAAATACAACTCTCACCAAAAAGAGAAACAAAACAAAACAAAACCCAAAAAACAAGGACCACATTTTATAAACACAAAATTATGGTGCAAATAAAGTAAAAATAAATATCACACCCTTAACAACAGAAAAGAAAATCTGAACTAGTTCCTATGGCTGAACGTGGAGGATGTGAAAATAGGATTTTGTAACATAATTTTTTAAAATATTGGCTTAAGTCTCTCAATATTTCAGAGGTAAAGCCACGCAGCTGGGAGGAACATTTTCTCACGCTGTTAAATTTCACTAAACTTCAGGTGTGACAGCAAAGTTTGAATATAATTAGAGGAACCATAAAAAGTCTTTTTGACAGGCAGGGCTCTGTGCTTTGTGTCCTACTTCTCAGCCAACACTCGGTTGCCAAAACGGATATGAATCCAGACTTGTCAACGCAGCAACAAGGCAGGATTGCCTACTGGGTCCTTGGGAGCAACTTAAACCTTTGTTGTGTGAGCTCCACTCAGTTTGTGTGTTTGTTTTTTCTCTTATGTTGCATCTGAAGATTAGGGATAAGGAGGAGGCTTGGAGAGACAGTTGAGAGGGGCACACTGAGAGCTGGAATGTGGCTGCTCTTCTGGAAAGGCTACATCAGGACTGAAAATTAAAAGAAGAGAAAAAGTGTTTAAAACACATGGCCAAATCTTTACATGAACGTAAACAAAACAGGTGTGGGCACAGATTTTCAAAGGGGATGAAACCCAGCTTGCAAATTTGCACCCTCCATTTAATTCAGGCAGTGATCTGCATATGTAACATCCCTAATGTGCACATACAAAATGGCCCTTGCACATGTAAATCAGATGCTGAAGATGTCCTGCTGTCCAATTAGCACCACACTGGCACAGAGATAGCAGTTTCTAGTAATATCCTGGATAAACCTTATTGAATTAAATTGCATCTTATTGAATTAAGTTTAAGTATCTTTGGTGCCCATTGTATTAAAAATGCAAAGTTTATATATGATTGTGGGGTTGTACATGACTTCTCTAGTGGAGAGACATGGCCAGTATAAACCTTGGGAAGTGTTATCACTATATTAAACAATATGCCAGACAAACATAAGAACGGCTGTAGTGGGTCAGACTAATGGTCCATCTAGCCACAAAGTTAAGTGGGGTTCCTAGGAAATACCTGGGTGGGGGTGAATGCAAATTACCACCTTCCGTTATGCAAAGACCCAACCTTCGGAAGCTTCGCCATGGGGAGGGGACCCATTCTCTGGCTGATTATCTATTCACAGTTTCTGCACACTGAAGACCCAAACTGTATGAAAGAGTGCTTGTTCTGAGCCAATGCGGTTATGAACTTGTAACCAGAGAAAACCCCCTGTTGGTTTGAAGAACTGACTCCTACCAGAGCCCTTTTTGAGTTGGGGTGATCTCTGGTAAACTTAGTAGCATGTGTGTAAATTCATTTATTGCTTTAATATGTTTTTTCTGTAAAGCTTTTACCTTAAGAAAAAATGTACTTGCTTAGAAAAAGCTGTGTGGTACTTTATAAGTAGGTATCCTAAAAATCTGTTTGCTGCAGAAAAACACAGAATTTGTGGTTTTACAGGGACTCTTTAATTTTTACATTTTGTGAAAAAATAAAAAACATATATTAACTATTAACTAGCTTTTACTGAAAGTACCAGTGTCACTTATTCAGTGTGTGCAATCTCCCCCTCTTGTGGTTGATTTTTCAATGAGCTTTAAATTTACATAGCTAAACATATTCCAATAAACTGCTTCTGGAATATAGTGGTTACTCAACGATGGATAGGGGTTTTGTGTTTTAATGCATCTCAAATTTCACTTCAGCCTCTAGATGTGAGTAATTAAAGTTAGAAAAAGATGCTGAAAACTTTAAAAATCACTCCTAAAGACCGTGTCACTGAGTTTGGCAAGGACAAATTTCACATTGATGGTAATGTGCTGTTCTGTACTTGTATGCAGCAAGGTTGTAGATTACAAATTGCAATTCTATTAATTTTATTTTATTATAATGATTGATGGCACTCATAGGCTTCAAACTTGCTTAAAAATTGTAAATCTATCAATAAAACATTGTGTTCAGCTGATACCTATCTATATTGTGGCTAGGAAAACAAAAATTCAGCATTTCATTTTAATCATGGAAAAACACAGATTTTAATGTTTTTTTAATTGGAGAATTTTGTTTTTTTTTATTGTGGAAAACTAGGATCCCTGCTTATAACTGTGGGTAATTACGCTGTTTATAGTCTCTGAGGGGAAAAGCAAAACAGGCCTGCTTAGGCATTCTGACTCTACCAAACAGGTAATGGCTGGGGACATGGAAACCTGAGAGTGGGTGCCCCTGGTGGACCATAGAGGGGAAGACAAGTGCAGTTGCCCTGAACTGTGACACACAACTTCTGTTTGCATGCTTAGATGAGGAATGTTGTGAGGGGAAATGAATGCATGAGCAAAATGGTGGGATCAAATTTAAACAGCAATTCACAAGTGCCATTTGATTTGCACACTAGGGATTTTATATGTTCATATGATGATCCATACTAAACTGAAGGTGCCAGTTCAGAAGCAAGGTTTCATCCCCTTTGAATACAATGTACCAACCAAAGCATTTGTTTAAACCCGCTGAAACCTGCCTTTAGGGGCAGCATCACTGATAAGTACCCTCTAATGCAAGGATTCTCAAACTTCATTGCACCGCGACCCCCTTCTGACAACAAAAATTACTACACAACCCCAGGAGGGGTACCGAATCTTGAGCCTGCCCGAGCCCCACCACCTTGGTTGGAGGTGCCAAAGCCCAAGGGATTCAGCCCCAGGCAGGGGCCCTGTAACCTGAGCCCTGCCACCCAGGGCTGAAGCCCTTGGACTTTGGCTCTGGACCCAGGCTTCCGCTTTGGCCCCAGACAGTGGGGTTCAAGCTTTGGCTTCAGCCCCTGGGCCCCAGCAAGTCTAAGCCAGTCCCGGTGACCTTTTTAAAATGGGGTTGCGACCCACTTTGGGGTCCCAACCCACAATTTAAGAACTGCTGCTTTAATGCTAGCAACCACTTTAAAACATTCCCAAGATTTCCAGTAATGCTTTGTTTGCTTTCTAACCAACTTTGGTTTGTCGCTTAAGACAGGTTTCATTGCCTGTTGTTTTAAATACTAGTCTAGAAACAATATTCACCCAGGGTAAACTTCACCCCTTACAGCATCTCATTTGGCCAGGCTGTCTTTGCAGGGGTGAATTGCACTGCCAGAAAGCTTTTACATCTGAGGCCTGCTTGAGTTACAGTTTTTCAAGTGAAGCATCAGGCACATCAAGCTTCAGATACAGTATGTGAATAAAATCAACCCATAAACACCTGCAGTTTTTCAGTCTGTCTGGGAAATGTCTTTCTTTTTTTCTTTTTCTTTTTTTGACTCAGTATGTATTATAGTCTGTCTGGCAAGCAAAGTTAAGCACAACTGCCCTTGTACTTGTTCTTCCAGGGCTTTTCTATTTTTCTTCCTTTAGAAACTGCACTGTCTCACGTATATATTATCCCTCCAGTACAGAATTTTGGCGCATTGCAGATATTGGCTGAGGGACTGCAATTAGTCTGCTGTTGGGAATGGATCAATTGGAAATGCCAAAGGTATTTATAGCATGTTGAAAATGCGTAAATATGCACATACAGGATTTAATTAGGGGGAAAAAAGAAGTTCCATTTGTTCAAAGGCCAAAAAGAATGTGGTACATCATCACCACTGTGATTTTATTATGGCAGGCCATAGTTTTCAAATTTGGGGCGTCTAAGAGATTTTGGTGCCTCCCTCCCACTGGAATTCAATTGGGCACCTAACTCCCCTTTAGACTCTTCTGAAAATCCCTATCTAGCATGCCTAAAGTTAAGCTCTTAATTCCACGTTTAGGCCTTTAAATAGAAGACGCATGATTATGGAATGAAACCTGCAAGGTGCTGGGTACCTTCAATCCCCACTGGCTTCAGTCATTGTTGAAGGTGTCCAGCACCTCAAAGAATGAGGTTCTTTAGCAGGGACTCACCAGGGGAAGCAGGGTTCAGCACTTTTGAAATCAATCCACTTCTCTTTTGGGGCTCTATCCTGCAACGGGCCGAGCACTGATCCAGCCAAACACTTAAGCACATGAGTAGACCCACTAGCTGGGTCAGTGCCAGAATGCTCAGCACCTTGTAAGATCAAGCCTCATAACATATGGAATCAGAAACTTAACTTTAGGAACCTGGGCTCGTATATTTTGGCCCAAATATTTTCCTAGCTGGATTTGTTTTACATTAAAAAATTCAATGATGGTACTTTCCTCTGTATTGCTGTTAGTGAGATGCAACAACATGTAAATATAGAGCTGACATTAGGGGAGGGATCTGAATTAGCTCTTTGCCTATTCTGGTCATCCCCAATAAAGGGAGGGGTGGGGGAAGAGACACAGAAAAGGGTGACATTTAGGGTGAAATTCATCCATTTACTGAGAGCAACACAAGACCTCTGCTCCTCTTAAGTCTTCAAAATAGGGCTTAAGTGGGATTTAGCTCAGGCACAGATCTTGTTTTCCCCCTCAGTGAAGGAGTGAAATTCAACCTTAAAGTAGCAGGTGATAAGGATTTACTACGAGGTGGACCCACAATCCTAGAAAGGTCCCATTTTTTCTATGATTCCTGTGATTGGTTGATAATGGTAGAGTGGAACGGAAAGACTCATGCAATTTTTTCTTGTTTATAAAGAGATCTGTCCAAATGTGTTGCCTTTCAAAGCTACCTTCCTACCTTTAAAAACAAATAACATTAGGTGATACATATTAGGAGGAGGACATGGTTGCAGTTATTGTAATACAAAAATATCCCAGTACTCAGGACATTAAGCATGTGTTCATTTTTCTATTCATGGTACTGCTAAGTTGGAGATCATCTTAGTATATAAAAACATTTTTATGCATAAAGAAATATGAAACAATTCTGTCTCACCAACCTCTTAATGACTAATAATATTAATTAATAATAAATAATGATGAGATAACTGGCTCTGTGGATAGCGGGGAAATGGTGGACGTGATAAATCTTGACTTTAGCAAAGTTTTTGATATGGTCTCCCACAGTATTCTTGCCAGCAGGTTAAAAAGTATGGATTGGATGAATGGACTATACGGTGGATAGAAAGCTGGCTAGATCGTCGGGCTCAATAGGTAGTGATCAATGGCTCCATGTCTAATTGGCAGCCGGTATCAAGTGGTATGCCCCAGGGGTCTGTCCTGGGGCTGGTTTTGTTCAAGATCTTCATTAATGATCTGGATGACGGTATGGATTGCACCCTCAGCAAGTTCACAGATGACACTAAACTGGGGGGAGAGGTAGATACGCTGGAGGGTAGGGATAGAGTCCAGAGTGACCTAGACAAATTGGAGGATTGGGCCAAAAGAAATCAGATGAGGTTCAACAAGGACAAGTGCAGAGTCCTGCACTTAGGATGGAAGTATCCCATGCACTGCTACAGGCTGGGGACCAACTGGCTAAGCGGCAGTTCTGCAGAAAACTGGGGATTACAGTGGATGAGAAGCTGGACATGAGCCAACAGTGTGCCCTTGTTGCCAGGATGGCTAACGGCATATTTGGCTGCATTAGTAGGATCATTGCCAGCAGATCGAGGGAAGTGATTATTCCCCTCTATTCAGCACTGGTGAGTCCACATCTGGAGTATTGTGTCCAGTTTTGGGCCCCCCCACTACAGAAAGGATGTGGACAAATTGGAGAGAGTCCAGCAGAGGGCAATGAAAATGATCAAGGGGCTGGGGCACATGACTTATGAGGAGAAGCTGAGGGAACTGGTCTTATTTAGTCGGCAGAAGAGAAGAGTGAGGGGGGATTTGATAGCAGCCTTCAACGACCTAAAGGGGGGTTCCAAAGAGGATGGAGCTAGGCTGGTCTCAGTGGTAGCAGATGACAGAACAAGGAGTAATGGTCTCAAGTTGCAGTGGGGGAGGTTTAGGTTGGATATTAGGAAAAGCTATCTCACTAGGAGGGTGGCGAAACACTGGAATGGGTTACCTAGGGAGGTGGTGGAATCTCCATCCTTAGAGGTTTTTAAGGCCTGGCTTGACAAAGCCCTGGCTGGGATGATTTAGTTGGGGGTTGGTCCTGCTTTGAGCAGGGGGTTGGACTAGATGACCTCCTGAGGTCTCTTCCAACCCTAATCTTCTATGATTAGAGGCATTAGAAGAAAATAAAATTACAAGTTTATCAGCATGGGCAATTGAATGGTTTTTGTAGCAAAAATGCACACAATACTAATAATTTGCAATCCTCGTCAGAGTCTTGTAGGGAATATTGATCTGATCCTTGTATTGACTCTGACATTGTCACTATCTCTGTTCAGAATAAAAAATATAGTTGAGCAATTCAGATTAATACAGCTGTACACAGATAAGCGTTAGATCATCTATAGGATACAATCATTAAAGCACACACTGCAACCCGTGTGTTTCTAATGATGGTACATAGGAATGAAATCAATGTGGCAATGTATTCTTGAGTTCAAGTGTCAGCTATGTTGAGTAGTGTAGGCAGTATGAGATGACAGTAAATTACTAATAATAAAACAAAACAATACAAAGGAGGGAGAAATGTGGAGTTTTTGACACATAATTGGGAATAAACCTGCAAATTACTACAACTGGACATGTGTATCTCTACACCTGTGATGTGTGCTGCTTTTACAACATAGTTTTAATGCATGTTTTTATTAAATTCTGTTTAATGGTTAATATTATATAGTTTATGGATGATGATTGCCATTTGTTTGAGCTAGAATTACTGTATATTTTTAAGTGGATTTCAACTATGATTGAAAAAGCTAATCATGTATTTCTAATGCCAGTTGGAATTTACTATGCAAAGCCTTTTAATGTTATTCTTAACTAGTATTTTCTCTTTCCTAAATAGATAATATACCATACAATGTTATCTAATTAACATTAAGTCATGCCTAAAATGAATCAGCAGTGGAGTATATTTACAAACCATAGATGCCCAATGTTATTTCATGAAAACTATGGTTTTGTACAGATAACACGTCAGGTTTTAGAAATACTTTATTTCATGTAAAAATAATCAACTCACTTCCTTTTACTTTAATCACTTGTAAATTTACGACAGATGACCAGGGGTTACATTTTTGGCTTCATATATACACACAGAGCTCCCAATGAATTAGATGGAAGCCTGAATATGGCCCAAAGTAAATATCATAACATACAATCTCAGGGTAATTATATGGTAATATACTCTCTACAGTAATGCAGATAAGTGGTTACAGGTGATGATGGGGCAAGAGGAGGTTATTTACCTTATAATAACTGGAGATTCGTCCAACGTGTGGCCTCTATCTGTGTTCCACCGTGGAGACGCATGTGCTGCATGTGCCTGGAGTCAGAGAATTTTGAAAGCAGTGTCTGCTGGCCCTAGGATGATCAGACCTCCTGATATTATCAGGACCGTCCCGATATTAGGGGCTTTGTCTTATATATGCAACTATATCACCTATCCCCTCCCCCCCCCGCTCCTCCGAAAAAGAAAGTGTCCCAATTTTTCACACTCGCTATCTGGTCACCCTAGCTGGCCCGCACACGCATCCTGGGTCTCCTCATGCCTCCCACTGAAGAGATAAAGGGCGGAGCAGGCCAACTGTCTCTTCAGTTCTTTTTCTACTGCGAATCCAAGTATGGTCCGAAGTAGAGGGGAAAGAGGATGGGTAGTGGACTATAGAAAGGGACAGCGCATCTTGATGAATGTCCAGTTACTATAAGGTAGGTAACTTCTTCTTCTCCTTTGAGTTCTGGTCCCGATGTATATTCCACGGTGGGTGACTGACAAGCAGTAGTCAAGAAAGAGGAGGGTGCATGGATGCAGGCATCAGAGCTCTTTGAAGGACCATTGTCCCAAAGGATGTGTAAGTGGTGAAGCCCTGTGGAGACCATAATGTCTTGTGAATGTATGGATGGAAGTCCACATAACTGCCTCAACCAGAGGCACTTCTTGAAGTGATGCTACAGACGTCGCTTGTGGTCTTGTAAAATGAGTCCTCACCCACTATGAGGGAGGAAGGTGAGACAACTGCTAGCAGAATAAGATACAACCTGAGATCCTCTGAAAGGAGATAGTGTGATGTTGGACTCTTTCTGGTATAGCAATAAACAGTCTGGGAGATTTTCTAATCAATTTTGTCCTTTGTAGGTAGAAGGTGAGAGCACGTCATATGTCAAGGGAATGAAGGCTCCTCTCCTCCACAGATGCATGCAGTTTTAGAAAAAACAGGTAAGTTGATTGGTTTGTTTATGAGAAACTCCACACCAACCTTGGGAAGGAATTTCAGATGTAGCCATAAACAGACTTTGTCTTTATAGAATAAAGTATATGGTGGATCTGCCATTAGGATTCTCAACTCACCTACCCTACTGGCTGAGATGATGGCCACAAGGAATGCAACTTTCATAGATAGCTGCATTTCCATGTCTCACCTAACAGCTTGAAGGTGTGCTTAGTGGGAGCTGACAGCATAAGGTTCAAGTCCCAATGAGGGGAAGGCTTCCTTACTGGTGGAAAGGTCTAATTAGGCCCTTTAAGAATCGGAGTGAAAATTGAATAACCATCTGCTAGTGGATGGCGCACAATGATTGCTGCCAGATAGACTTGTATAGAGCGGAGGGAAAAGCCAGCCATTTTGACAGAAAGAAGACAGTCCAAAACGAATGGAACATCTGCTGACTTGGGAGATATGCACATTTGATGCACCCAGATAGAGAAACGCCTCCACTTGGCTGAATAGGATTTCCTAGTGGAGCTCTTTCTGCTGTTTTAAGAATGGTTTGTATGGCTTCTGAACGGGAAAGTTCTAGTGTTGATGCCCATCCAAAAACTAAGCCATGAGATGAAGCATCTCAGGATTGGGATACTTGATCCTGCCCCTCTCCAGGGTGAAGAGAACAGGAAACAACTGGATGCTGATTAGAGGGCAGGATGACAGCCACATGAGGTTCAGAAACCAAAACTGCCTGGGGCAGTTGGGGATAATGAGGATGACTCATGCCTGGTCTTGACAGATTTTCTGCAAGACTCAAGGTAGGAACAGTAAAGGAGGAAAGGCATAGCTCAGATGACCCGACCAGGAAAGAAGGAGAGCATTACCCTGAGAGTGTAATCTTACAGCACCTCTGTTGCATTTCCTGTTCATTTGGGAGGTGAACAGATCCCAGTTGGGAGTCCCCCACTGAGCAGAAATGTTGTTTACTACTGAATTCCCACTCCTGATTGATGGAGAAATGATATTGTGATTGGATTCTTGATACCAATTTCATAGGGTGACTGATTCTACGCAGAGGGATTGATCTCACCCCCTCCCTGTCATATTGTCTGACATTGTGGGGACATGGTAGGACCTTATGAATTGCAAAAAGACTTTGAAAGCATCTCAATCTGCCCTGAGTTCCAGAAGGTTGATGTGCATCCTGGCCTTTTGGGGCAACCAAGTGCCCTGAACCGTATAGCTCTCCACATGGGCTTCCCAGTCTGAGAGAGAGAGTCTTTAATGATCATCTTGTCTGGTAGGATGGTAGGAAGAGGACCCCCATACACTCCTGATGAAGATCCTTCCACCACATTAGAGAAGCTGTTACTCTAGCAGAAATTGTTACCATGGTGTTCATGTTGTATTTGGTTGGTGGAGCCATGCCTGAAGGCAATGTAAGCAGACTCTGGTGAATGGGGTAACGTAAGTGCATGAAGCCATGTTCCTTATGAGAAAGGAAAGGAAAGTTCTGACTGAAGCTCAAGAGTTGCATATGGCCCGATCTATCAGGTTGCTTATGGTGTGAAACCTGCCCTTTGGCAGATAAGCTCTCCCTTTGCTGAATTGAGGGTGGCCCTTATGAAGTCTGTAGTCTGTGTCAGAGTGAGAACAGACTTTTCCAAGTTGACTCCGACTCTTAGGGAAGAAAATAAGCATTGAGGTCGACTTGTGGGCCTCCTGATATGTCTCAGCAATGAGAAGCCAATCATCAAGATAGGAGAAGACTATGAAGTCATTCCATCTGAAATAAGCTGCTATTACCAGGAAGATCTTGATAAAAATTCTGGGGGCTGTAGCAACGCCAAATGGGAGAACGCTGTACTGGAGGTGGATGGGGCTCACCATGAATCTGAGAAAACATCTGCATGCAGGGTGAATATCCATGTGTGACATCTGATTAAAATGTGATCATGTAGATCATTGTTGCTACCCCTGTTGTATAATTGCAACAAATCTTATACAAAGTATGCCATGTAAGGTGTCAATGGAAAAGTTATGATTTGCCAAATGTGATTATCCTATTTGTATGCATGCATCATTTTTGTATCTGAAGTTATGAATATTGACTATGTGCCTATATTTCAAATGTGCTTGCTCCTGTGGTAACACCCACAAGGCAGTTTACATCCAGTGTAGCCAGCACATTGTGAATGAAGTATTCAAGTGATGGCCCATCAATGAAAACAATGTTGTGGAAAGAGAGTGCTAAATGACCCTAATCGTGTAGTGGTGGTATTGTTAAGGGCTTGCAGCTCTCGAACTCAAATATATCTTTTTGCTGGAGAGTGGGGTTGAGAGGGTGCTGCATATGTGGAGGGTGCAGGGAAATGAGACTTCTGTACTCTCTGCTTCTTACGAGGAAGGTCGTAAGATCACTCGTGATAAAACTGTTAAGATGCCAGTCTAGGTCTGTGAGGTTGCTTGTGATAATTCCTTTTTGGGGCAGGTATATATATTCCCAGGGAGCGGAGGGTGGCCTTTAAAGTCCTTTAAAGTTTGTAAGAACTCATCTCTCTTTTCATTTAAAAGGTGGGCTTCATCAAAGGGCAGGTCCTCTATAGTGTTTTGGACCTCCCTGGGAAATCACAAGGTGGGTAACCATGACTCATGGCACATTACAGTGGCTATTGCCATTGACCTAGGTGATGTGTCAGTTGTATCAGTTACTGATTGAAGTGCAGTTCTGGCCACCAGCTTGCCCTCATCAATACAAGCCTGGAAGTGAGCTCTGTCTTGTGGTAGTTTGTCTACAAAGGCTGTGAATGTTGAATAGTTGAGATAGTTGTACTTACCCAACAGTGCCTGATAGTTCACTGTGCAGAACTGAAGGCTAGTAAATGTGAATACCTTTCTTCCCAACAAGTCTAGATGATTAGCCTCCTTCTCAGGAGCTGCAGATTTAATGTTTTGTTGTCTAGATCTCTCAGTGGCAGCCTGGACAACCACAGAGTTTGGTGCAGGGTGAGTAAAAAGGAATTCTGCTCCCTTGATGTTTCTCCGCCTTCATTGGGGTAGGAGCTGGTGTATGGGGTAGAAGCTGGTGTATGCCTTCCTTGGGGTGGCTGGTGTATGCCTGACTCCTCTGGCAGGTTCCAGAATAGCTTTATTGACTGGACTATTTGGCTGGATCCAGTGGGTTGCAGAATACCTGGGAGCTTGTGTTGGGAATCCTGGACCTCTTCTAGGGAGGTCTGGAATGCTTCTGCCACCCTGCACAATAATGACTGAAACTGTTTATGGTCATCCAGAGGAGACGGAGATTCTGGGGTGGTTGCTTTGTTGGGCGACAAAGAAGAGAATCTTGTCAGTACTGGTAGAACCGACAGAACTGGTTTATAGTCCTTGTCTTCATTAGGGTTGGGGGAAACGCTGACTGTTCTCTCAGAGGGGAATGGTGAACAGAATCCCTGGCAGATTGCAAGGGTCCCATGTTGCCGAGTATGCTGGGTCTGGAGGAGGTTGTGGAGGTCGCCAAGGCATGCGTTACCAGTGATCCCAAGGTGAGTGTCAAGGTGAAGGTTGGTACCAGGAAGCTCTGGATCTCCTGTCTGGACTAATAGCTCTCAGAGGAGGAGATAGTGGCTGTTCTGATGACTCAGATTCCCCTAAGGAGGAGAAGAAAGAATCCGTATCCACTGATGGTTCTGGTAGAGAAAAAGCATAGCTGGAAGAGGGGATAGACTTCTGTCCATGGTAACAACCCCTGGTGGAGTCACAATCTTCCTCATTAGGGAAAGTCCTGATGATGGGGAAGAGCAAAGATATTCTCCAGTGTGATATAGGTCTCTGACCTTTTTGGAGTACTAGGGGTCTGATGCACTCACACCAAAGAGGTCAGAAGAGGCAGACTTTGTGCTTGTCTACACTTGAAACACTACAATGGTACAGCTGCAGCACTGCAGCGTAGACACGCACTACAGTGATGGGAGGTGTTCTCCCATCCACACAGGTAATCCACCTGTCCAAGAGGCGGTAGCTGGGTCAACAGAAGAATTCTTCTCTTGACCTAGTGCTGTCTGCACTGGGGATTAGGCCATCTTAACTATGTCACTCAGGAGTGTGGAGTTTTCACATCCCTGAATGACATAGTTAGGTACAACTTAACTTCTGAGTGCAGACCTGGCCTTTGTATTGCTACCATCACCAGTGGAGGTATTTCCGATCGCACCGAAACAGATGGTTCCTGAGATTTTGACTTGGATGGTACTGGTGGAATGGGTGTTGCCAGAACAAGTCCAGTATCAAAGAAGCCCTGGCTTTATGGGCTTTAGAGTCCTGGCCCTGGGACTTAGAACATCCTAAATCCTTAGAGTAGGTTTGCTTGACTTATGCACAATTGTGTCAGATGATTTTATAACTGACTTAGAAAGGGACCTACTTTTATGTTTGTGTGAGTGTTCTCTGCCTTCCTGATGAGACCCTGATAGTGGATACAGACTCCCCTGTAGCAGTCAGACCTCGTGGTGGGAGGTGCATTCCATATGGATGCAGGTGGATGTACAGGGGGGTCCCTCGACCGGGGTCCAGCTGTGGTCTCATGACCTTCTTCATGAGGTGTTTTCTAACCTGAAGTTTCTGTGTCTCATGGGCATGGCTAGGGAAAGGGCAGCAGATATTACACCTACCTGCAACATGTGCCACCCTGGGACAGTACAAGCAGTGCAGATAGTCATCATTCGCCAAGAAGGAATTGGGGGTGGGGTGGGTGGGAACAAAAGGGACAATTGCCCAGGGGCCTGGGCGATTTAAAAGGGCCCGGGGCAGTGGAGCTGACGGGCGGGGATGTGGAAGCCCTGGCCATCATAGGCACCGAGTTTCTAATCTGCCAGGGGATGCTCTCCCCTGGCTCCGCCCAAGGCCTGCCCCCACACCACCCTTTCCCCCACGGCCCCACCCCCACCCTGCTTCTTCCCACCCTCACTCCGCCCCTGCCCTGCCTCTTCCCACCCCACCCCTTCCCCGCCCAGTTCCGTCCCGTCCCCCGAGCACGCTGCGCCCTTCCTCCTCCCCCTTGCCCCCCAGCGCCTGCAGATGCCGTGAAACAGCTGATCCGCAGTAGTTGCTGGGAGGGAGGGGGAGGCACTGATCAGTGGGGCCCACCGACGGGCAGGAGGTGCTGGGGGGAGGGGGAGATTCTGGAAGGGGGGCTGCCAGTGGGTGCTCAGCCCCACTTTTTCCCCGTAGGTGCTCCAGCCTCAGAGCACCCATGGAGTCGGCGCCTACGCTGGCTGTGCCAGAAGAGTGCACACAGCAGCGCAGACTCAGCACCGCCCAAATGTCAGGCAGACCGCGTCCATGCAGGCACGGCTTGTGCGTGCACCAGCTGCCGCATGTGGCCCAGCTCTGCGCCCATGTGGCAACGCCACGCTGGGCCAGCAGCAGCCTGGGGCCCGGCTCCAGCCCACCCTGCACAAATCAAACCTCAGCCATCTCTTTCTAGGGGGCCCATTGACTGTTCTGCCCTGGGGCCCGGAATTGCTGTCGGCGGGCCTGGGGGCAGGACACACAATTCTTGAAGCCAGGAGGGTGGCTCCCCAAGGTAGGGAATCTATCTAACCATAAAATTTTTATTAAAAGCTTTAAAAACTTTTACAACTACTAACTATAGAAATATCTACATACAAAAAGCATTATGGCAATGTTGAATATTTACAGAACAAAGACTTTGATGGAGAGCCCTGAACGCTGGAAGGAACAGGTAAGGCAGTCAGCCCACTCCGTCCTGTTTCTCCTTGACTGGAGGCATGAGGAGAGCAAGGTCATTTCAAAAAGTGAGAGGGCCCTGGTGCCTTCCCTCCACCGCCACCCCCTATTCTGGCGCCACTGCATGGAACACATGCATATCCACAGTGGATTACACTTAGGGACCAGCACTTGAAGAAGAAATCCAACAATTTGGTAAACATCTAAAAATTTGGCTGCTTATCCAGGCCTTTTGGGCTTAGAAATTCAGATGGATTGTCATGCAAATTTTCAAGCTATCCAATGTACCCTGTCTTTGGTTTAGTTGGAAACACAGCAAGAAAATAATCTCTTATAGTGTTTCCAAATCAGGTTCTAGCTGAAATATGCAGAGGCAAGCAAAACTGTAAACATAAAACAACAAAATATATTGACCAAATGTTTCTAAACCTTAAAGTTTCAGGTTCAATTTGGTTTGAATCTTCTCTTAAAATTTATCATAGGAAGTTCACCAGAAGCTATTTACAAAAAATATTCGTAAATTAGAATTACACTGGAATGAAAACAACGTATCTCTGGGGATATGTAATTACAGTGTGAGTTTCAGATACTTTACAGGATAAAGTAAAGCCCTACATAGGTGCCATTTAAGTAAAAGAGCTTGTGCAGCCCCATTTGAGTAAAGAGCTCATGCCACACTTTGTATTTGTGTTATGGTAAACTATTTTGAAGATGACTAGACTTGACATATCGTGGGATGCAGAAACATTCATGTGAATTTCAGTCATAACAAGACACTGCGTAGTTCCAGGTTAGAGGCCTCGGGAGGTCACATTCCTGCAGGCATGGTAGCAGGGATTTGTAAACGCATGAACACATCTCTCTGTTACAACAGAATAGGCAATTTGCTGTTCCCTCAAATGCCTTCAGTTTTTATTCCAGATCCCAATTATGGTACTTAAAGCAGTAAAAAATCATGCCATCATGCTGTTGTGCTGATAACAGAGCTCTTCCTGTGTTTTCTCACTGTACAGGACACAGTCCAGGATATGCAGCTATGTGGCCTAGGAATGCCAGACATATTCATGAATATTTATGATTGGCAGCCCTACAGCACATGTATATCAAGAAGAGCATCAAACTGGTGATGAAACTGACAATCTTTTCAAAGCCAACAGATAGGCTGGATATAGGTCTACTTGTTTCTTGTGGGATGACTAGTCTGGATTTCTGAAAATTATTAACTACAAAACTCTAATTTCCCCTGTACCGTGGTTTTGAGTTAGGTGGACACTGCAAGAAAAGCTTCTCATGCAAAGTTTCCAAATCGGGTTCTAGCTGAAGTATGTGGAAGAAAGCAAATATGTAAACAAACTAACAAAATAAATGACTGATCTTTCTAATTGGGGAGAGACCTAATCCATGTTTACACAGTCTGGATACCTCAGCACTTTACAATTGACCTTATTTTCCCCTCTCCCATAGCATGTGGAGGGGATCTAAATCAAATCCCTGCATGTGCAAAGGAGGGGAGGGAACAATGGCTCTGCAGCAGGCTCTCTACTTCCCCAAAGCCTATGGAAACTCCTTAGCATAGGACTGGGGCTTTGCGCACCACGAGGAGGAGGGGAAAGTAAACAACCACATGAAGTGACATCTACTCACTCTACATTCATAGGAGTTTACTCACGTAAATAAATGCTGACCCTGTTGTCACTGGCTTATGAGGTATCCCTCCTCTGCAAGCTGATCTTTCCTCAAGGAAGAGATCAGGGCAGCCAGTGAGAAAACATGGGAGCAGAGGTCCTGAGGCAGGGTGCGGAAGAAAGGTGGCAGGAGGGGAAGGACAGACAGGCTTTGCATGGATGCTCTGGGCCTCTCTGTGGATTCTTCCCCTGTTCTCTGCACTGACAAGTGCAAGGAGCAAAATGGGACAATTCAGAGGACCCTGGCACTTTCCATTGGACTTGCCTCTCTACACTTTTGTTTGCAGTACAGATAATATACCCAAGTGGATTTGCTATAGTAGCAAACGTGGTGTGGTTCTTCCATTCTGGCAGAATCAGACCTGAAAGGTCTGACTAACTAGATTAGATTCAATTTAGGCTCTAAACATAAAACACAACTGTTCTATGAGATGCATTGCTGTTTGTCCACCAGGAGTATTAACACATTGGCGATATGACAGATACATTTCACAGCCGGCATCACTGTACTTCATGCTTGCAGAAGAACTGATGAGCAGTTCTGTGCTAAGTGATATTAGATCATTTGGAGGATGTCATTTCCCTGATAGGAATTGGAGAGCCTTGCAAAGTTCCACTCACTCAATTAGCAAGGGCAAATTTTGTTGTTTTTTGTTTTCTGGAAAGCAGAGACACAAAGAGTTTAAGGGACTTCCCCAAGGCCATAGAAGGAGTCACAGTGACAGAGCAGGGATTAGAATTCCCTAGCTTCTAGTCTATTAATCATATCTCACCTGTTCTCTAACCTGATTAAAGGGACCTTCTATATGTATTGTGATGAAGTTCATCTTTGGAGTGTGGGTAAATAAATAAGAGGTTTTATAAGTTAGAGGCAGATATGAAAAATAACTTAGCATACTCCAAATAAGCAGGTCAAAACATGGGTGAATATCTTGCACAAAGCATATATTGGAACCTTCACCTATCTCTAAAACAAGTGTACCCTATTTATTTTATGTAGATTATAGTTTATATGGCAAAAAAACTTTTCAAGTACCAACTGCTTTAAGATGACCTTTCTGTTACATTTTTCAGTGGCAGGTCAGTACAACATAGTTGAAACGTGATTTTCGCACTTTAAAAACTCTTGTGTGGAGATGTTTCCTCTTTCAAACCAAATATTTTAATTAGTTTTTTAATAATACTACTTAGAACTTATATAGCATTTTTTATCCTAAACATTTCAAAGGTGTTTAAAGTTTCATTATCTCCATTTTACAGATGGGAAAATTGAGACTCACCAAGAGGTGAAGTGACTCGGTCAAGCTCAGACACGGAGTCAGTGGCAGAACTAAGACTGGAGGTCTCCTGACTCTCAGTCCTCTGTTCTAATCGCATGAGAACATTGCCTCCCACTGACTTAGAAAAATTAAAGCCTAGTTTGTTTTTTAATGTAGAGTCACCTGCTACTGTTGATTCTGCTGTCCTTACTCAGGCAAAAGTCTCAAGAATTTCACCCAAAATATATTAATTTTGATGTCACTGGGAAATTGTCTGGGATAAGGAGTGCAAGATTGAGCCCTCAATTATTTTCCTTATTTTTGATATATCTACAAGTAACAGCTTCCCTAATACATGTAGGGGGGAAAAAATCTCCTATGCAGTAATTACAGAAAGTATCAGAGTAACTCAAATCAATACTTTGCTTAAAAAGCAAGCAAGCCTGCCCATCCCCCACACACAGTTTAGAACTTTGGACTTGGCTACACTTACATTTTATAGTGCTCTAACTTGCTGGCTCAGGGGTGTAAAAATCACCCCCCTGAGCACAGCAAGTCTGAGCGCTTTTAAAGCGCTAGTGTAGACAGGATCCGAGCTAATCCCCTCGTGGAGGTGGGTTACCAGGAGCGCTGGGAGAGTTCTCTCCCAGCGCTCACGCACGACCACACTCGCACTTCCGAGCGCTCCCGCGACAGCGCTTTGAAGTTTCCAGTGTAGCCATGTCCTGAATAAACAGGAAAGGCTATTTATATAGGAAAGGCAAGAGTAGATGCAGACTCGCTTTGGCATGCAGCTATATGCAAAGAGAAAAGAGTTAGCTAAAGTTACCTGACAGTCTGGCAGTCTGGCCCACTGGCTAGTTGTGAGCTGCGTAGTGGTATGGAGGCAGCAGGCTGCTGATAATCTACAAGAAACTGATAAATTAGACATATATACAAAGAGATGACAAAGCAAGGGGTTAGTAACAATAGTAAACAGACTATGCAGCTGATGGAGAGATTTAGTGAGGAATGTATGTTCAGTTCTTGTTAGCTAAGTAACAGTTTCTTTCACAAATACTAATGGAAACATTTGAGCTTATTTTTTCCCCGCAATGGCAAGATATTATTAGATGGGAGCTTTAAACCAACCATATTGAATGAGCACGTACTGATGGACCTTTTGCAATATGGGTCTGATGGTAGTCTTTTCACTGACTTCAGGGGGGTCTGAATCAGGCCATATTAACCATTATTTTATCATAGGGTATGAATGCAACTGGTTTGCTTACTAGTAATATAAAATGTCAGTAACAGCTACTTTAAAATTATCAAGATACCTTACGCCTATTACAAAAAAAAAAACAAAAAACAAAAAAAAAAAACTTGCAGAGTAAAAAAAAAAAAAAAGGCAGTTCCAGTGCCATCGAAACATAGTTCTTTCAAAAAGATTTAAACCAGACATTACAACCTGCAAGTAAAAAGAAAAGGAGGTCTTGTGGCACCTTAGAGACTAAAGGTGCCACAAGTCCTCCTTTTCTTTTTGCAAATACAGACTAACATGGCTGCTACTCCGAAACCTGCAAGTAGTGGCAGTGAGATTGTGTCTGTGAAATAAATGTAGAGCCACTGTAATTCCTGTGACTGTGTTTCTACTGGAACGAGGAAACAGATTTTAAATCCACTAACAACGTTCTCTGTTTTCTTGATTTAAAAACTAAATCAAACAACAACAAAACAAACCCTGAACTGCTAGCCTCTTACCGACTTCCAAGTCTGAGCAAACCCCATCACTGCACACCTACATAAGAAACTAACACAATCTGGCCCTTTATAATGGAGCCAGTCCAAACATTCTGTGGCCTGTGTTATACACATAGTCAGACCGATGATCGTCATGGTCTTTTCTGGCCTTAAAATCTGTGAGTGAAACCCAGACTCCATTGAAATCGATGGAGTTTTGCCATTGACTTCAGTGGGGTCTGTTCATCTCTTGCCTGCTGTGAATATTGCATCTTGATTCTCTAGATCCCAGCTTTTGATTCTCTAAGTTTCTTTCTCTAAAGCAACTGTTCAGGAAAAGGGAAGTTATTCTAACATGAATTTTAAAAACAAAAGTGATTAGACATCATAGTCAGTCAGAATCTTTTTTAGGAATCATGAGTCTTTTCTTCTTTTTCTCACTGGCTGTCACTCAAAGCACAAAACTCCTTTTGAAGGAGGCACAAATAATGTCACAGTCTCTGCTCTGGTGTAGAGGAAGATTGTTCTCTTGGAATTCAATTCTGCTGTCTCACTCAGATGGAAGATGTTGCTGGTAATATATACAAAGACTCCCACATGTAGCTGACGCTATTGGTACTGTTCTTTTTTCACACAGGGCAGGGTACTTGCCTGACAATACTGGGGGTCATTCTAGTACCACAGTCACCCCTTCTCATACAAATCCATTTATCAGCCATCATATAGGGGTCTGTCTCCTAAGGTGATCTGTGCAGCCCTCTAGTGGTCTAAGTGGGTGTGGACAAATCACACTTGGTGCCTACCTTCTCACCTCAGTAAAGATAATAGATTTTGGACCCTGACCATGACCTTTGGCAGGAAGAGAAGGAAAGAGTGTAAGGAACTATTATTCAACACATCAAAATGTGTCATATGACTTGAGTTGACAGAGCTGCTCTTTTGTTGCAGTTTACAGAGTACTCTATTTGAAGTGCTGGTCTTAGACCCAAAGCTGTCTTGTCTTGGTAAATCAACATATAGCTTGGTGGGGGGGTGTCTTATGCAGCAAGATGGCTGTTCTACTGGTGAAGAAGATTTTTACATTGGGTGATGCCTGAATGGCTATCAGTGTGTTGTCTCTCTAGCTCCCAGGACTGATGAAATATTAGTTAAACCATAAAATGCAGGCACTGCTTATTGCTAGTGCAGTAAAGGTTTTTACTTTATGATAAGTCTCCTAAAAAGAGCATCAATGAACTGACTGGCGCAAGAGTCAGACTGGTTTATTCCTAAAGTCTCTGTTGCCAGGAAAGCCAAATGCAGTGTTGATTTCAACCACTACAGGGACAGAATGACTATTTTGCATGAGAATCCCCCAATCCAACTCATACTGAAGTCAGTGGGAGTACTCCCATTGACAACAGGATAAAGCCCTACACTAGTGACAGGCAATATATAGAAGGTTCAGCATGGTTCAGAATAGCAGTCTTTTAAACTCTAAGGGCACAACTCCCATCACCACTCATTCTTGTCAGTCCTACAACTTCTCATCATTCTAGCAACTCCCCTTCACTGTTGGACTGGCCAGAGCTAGTTTCTCCTTTCAAATCTAAAGCCCAGTGCTAGCTATGGGCCAAATTTAGTCCTGGTGGAACAGCTTTAAATTCTGTTAATTTAATGAAGTTGCACCCGCTTACATCAGGACTGACACTGGCCCTATAAATACTGTTGAACCAAGAAACTCTTTGTGAAAAATGTGGGAATTTTGGTAATATTTTTATGATTCCGGTGCGTGCCTCAGTTTCCCTCAGAGCTTTGCACAGCTATGTACTGAGGGTGAAGGGAAGGGATAAGGTGGTGACTCAGCAGCCTAGTTGGAAGCCAGAGTCATTAACAAAGTGAATAAAAGTCTACACATGTGAATGGAGGATCCAGAGAGACAGTGGAAACCCCAATGTCCAGTGAGCAACACAGCTAGTGACCAATGGCCAAGAGGAAGGAGACCCCCCCACCTCTCTCCCCCCCCCCCCCCCCACAACTCTCTGCAAAGAAGCAGAGCAAAGGCCTCAAGCAGTAGAACAAAGGGGAAAGTTGCTAGGTGACTATGACAAAAGCTCTGCTCACAGAGATCCAGCATAAACCCCACCCCCCCGGAACCAAAGACAAAGGGACAGAGACAGGGCCAAAGTGGATTCTACAGCAGCTCGGCTGGATAGAGCCCTTACATTGGCTAGACTGAGCTCTGTCTTAACCTTTGCTTCTCCACGCCAATAATTCCCAAACTTTGTTTGCAGCTTGGTCAGGGTAAGCCCCTGGCAGGTCGCGAGATGCTTTGTTTACCTGAGCATCCACAGGTATGGCCGCTTGCAGTTCCCAGTGGCTGTGGTTCACCGTTCCTCGCAAATGGGAGCTGTGGGAAGCGGCATGGGCCGGGCTACTGCTTCCCGCAGCTCCCATTGGTCGGGAAGGGTGAACCACAGCCACTGGGAGCTGTGAGCGGCTGTACCTGCAGACGCTCAGGTAAACAAAGTGTCTCGCGGCCCGCTAGGGGCTTATCCTGAACAAGCCGCGAACCAAGTTTGGGAACCCCTGCTTTACGCTAACCTCAGAACTTTCACATTCTGAATGCCAGGTGACAAATAGATTATCTTGCTTTGAAAAGAGTGCTTGGCGTTGCTGCAAACACTAACTGGGAGCATTGCGTCCTGAAGGAGTAAAGGACAAGCCTCCCACAAGAGCCCAGCTCTGCAGGACTTGCTGCGGGAAGCGGGAGCCCCAGAGGAAACAGGGATCATTGGCACCCAAAGGTCCAGTTTTGGAGTCTCAGAGGCAGCCAGCCTGCCCCTGTGAACTGTGTGGATCTTCGGGGCCTAGCATGCTAAAGGGGTCACTCCCAAGGGACTAGTGGCAGGCTGGAGCATAGACCGGACCCTGTGGATCCCTGACACTCTTCTAAATCTTTTTCTGCTCTTCCTCTGGCTAAGCACCACACCTAGTGTCACAGGTGTGTTCAGCCCTTTGGACCATAAAATAGGTGAATCCAATCAACATTATCATGTGTGACTGTGTTTTTAATGTCTGAGAAATGGGCATGCATTTTTTCTGCCGTCAGCAATATCCTCAGTGAAAATTTTACATGTGACTATAGAATCAGCATAATGGAACTCCCTTTGTAAATTCTGTCATTGGATATACTAAACAAGCTGTCGATATAAAGAGTGACTTGATAGTATCAAGGAACAAGAATAGCAAAGGATCCAAGACCAAGAAAAGCATCAAGAAGAGCATGAGTGGTGCTGCAAATGAGTGACTGGTGTATTGTATACATCTTTTGCTGTCTTCCGATTATAGTAACTAAAAATTCATGAAATGTTTCTATAAAATTTTATAGGTAAAAATTAAGAGGAAAACACTAAATATAAAAAATATTTTAAAGGGACTATTCACATCAGGAAAGCCAAATGTGCAAATAAAGATTTGCAGGATCAATTCCTGAAAAGAAGAAAATGAATTTCTTATTGCAAAATGTGAAGTTGACGTTTTGGTGTTTTACATAAAACTCACACTGGAGACCAAAGGATCCCTTGATGTTGACAGAACTTGCAGAAAAGTCTTGCTTCCTAGCTTAGATTTTCATAGTACCCACTATCATGCTCCCGAATGTCAATTGCACTTGCTGCATAAATATTGCAGGAACTTGATAACGTGTTCTGCTGAGACATGCTGTTGACAGTTTAGCTGAACAGAGGAGCAGTCTCCATTTACCTGAGAATGAATTATTCTCTTTCCTGGGATGTCAAAACCCACAACTAAATTGATTTAATGTAACCCCCGGTTAACAGAATGAATCAAGAGTAGTGAGCAAGAAAACCTTTTCTTAAAAACATCCCCCGCCCCCGCTTTCTTCTGAACACTGGAACCTAGCTGTGCAATAGGCAGAAATGCAGCGTATTACGCTGCAAAATCTACTGAAACAATTTGTTCCCTCTGCTCTAAGTGACTGATCTGCCTAAATACTTCATTTCCAAAGTCAAAGGCCAGTGTGATATGTCAAGAACAGCAGCAGCTTGGAAGACAGAACACTCACCTTGCTGTTATGAGACAAACTCCCAAAACATTCTGAAACTCTAAGCTGAAAAAGTGGGAGAAATCTTAACAGCCTTTAAGATGAGAAAAATGTTTTTTCCATGTATGTTATAGGTAATATTTCCATACTTTGTAACACGAGATTTGGGACAGCTTAGTGCTGCTTTTGTCTCGGTATGTGACGATTTGAGTTTATTTCCTACCGTCAGTTAAATTTGTGATTTTTCTCGTGATTTCCTAATTTATGCCAAAGAAACAGTGCTTTTATTCAAATGAACGGAATTTGATGTGGTGATTTCAATTGGGATGACTGCTGTTGGCTACCTCAGAGAGAAGGCAGCATGAGAAAAGTAACAGTTCAAGGATGAGAAGAGCCTACTCACTCATAGAATCATAGAAGATTAGGGTTGGAAGAGACCTCAGGAGGTCATCTAGTCCAACCCCCTGCTCAAAGCAGGACCAATCCCCAACTAAATCATCCCAGCTAGGGCTTTGCCTTAAAAATCTCTAAGGAAGGAGATTTCACCACCTCCCTAGGTAACCCATTCCAGTGCTTCACCACCCTCCTAGTGAAATAATGTATCCTAATATCCACCCTAGACCTCCTCCACTGCAACTTGGGACCACTGCTCCTTGTTCTGTCTTCTGCCACCACTGAGAACAGCCAAGCTCCATCCTCTCTGGAACCCCCCTTCAGGTAGTTGAAGGCTGCTATCAAATCCCTCCTCACTCTTCTCTTCTGCAGACTAAATAAGCCCAGTTCCCTCATCCTCTCCTCATTAGTCATCTGCCTCAGCTCCCTAATCATTTTTGTTGCCCTCCACTGGACTCTCTCCAACTTTTCCACATCCTTTCTGTAGTGGGGGGCCCAAAACTGGATGCAATACTCCAGATGTGGCCTCACCAGTGCCGAATAGAGGGGAATAATCACTTTGGTTGATCTGCTGGTAATGGTCCTCAAACAATGCTCCAAGGAAACCAGCCAGTATGGTCACAGAGGAGAGCAGAATAATTGATAGGTGCCAGACCTTATTACAAACATGTTAACAAACAGAGGCACGGGCCAGGGCTTGCTGATCAGTAACTTAGTGGAAGCAGTGACTGTGGTACAGTAGAAGCACAGCAGTGTTTATAGTATTTCTTCCAGGTACAAGGTTGATAAGTGCTAGATAGCACCAAATCTACTATTTGATTTAATGCAGTAAGGTTGACTGTGATATTGTGTGGCAGTCTTGCAATGATCCTTCATTAACATTGTGTCAACGCTGTAGATTACACTTATGTTAAATGTGTTACGTGCAGAAAATCACCCTTCAACATTTTTTACATGAGTTTCTAGCTTTCCCCTAGTTTTCTTACATAGGATGGAGTTTTTCAACAAAAAATGAATGATTATTTCATTGTTTATTTTGTCTCTTCCCAAAGCTGATTTGAAGAAGGGATTAAATTGTTAATAGATGTGAACAGGCTGCTGAACTCCCATTTAAACATACAGATGACATAAGTAATATCTGCAAATTGCATCAAGAGGAGCTAAGACGGCAATGGGATGGCTCAGGGGACTGGTAATGGGAGAGGGGACCTTTCGCCTTGGGTGTAATGGTCTGAATCTGATGCAGATCAATAGTAACCAAAAGTAGCTACCATCTGATGGCTGTTTGTGGTCTGTGTAGGAGTTGACTATCTCAGTCCAATTCCTACTGGAAGGATGTCTACATCATAGCAGCCATCTTTGCTGGGCGTTCCACAGGACAAGAAACTGAACAGCATGGAAATTAAGATACTCTCTCAACTCCATAGGTGCCCCTTCCTGGTCAAGATTGAGGCCTGTTGCTAGGGCAGTGTGTGCTTGCATTACCGTTGTGCATACTGTACCTGTTCTTTGGATGGACAGTCTCTAGTTTCAAGGAATATCAATCTGATGCCTTCACAAGCACTGGACCTAACCTTAAAAAAATCTCAGAAGAAGCCTTTCTATTTACAATGTGCTGAACGAAAAACTGAAGAAGGTGGTGACCTTAAACTCTTCAGTACTTGGCTCTTTCCCTCCTCCCCAGATCCTCTAGCTCAGAGATTTCACACCCTCCAAAACATGGAGGAGGAGGAGCACCTTCTGTAATGGGCAGCATTTTATGCCTTCACAGGTAGAAGTTAATGAACCAAGATGATATTACAGTGTACAGATAAATCAACCATATCAGATATAATAAGTGCTCCTCACCCACCAAAAGTTCACCCATACTAGAATCTGAACTTAACTTTTTTTTTTCTTAAGAAAGAGGGGGAAAGAAGAAGGGAGAGCTTAGAAAATTAAGATGTGGTCACCATCCTGCTGCCTCCAGTTTTTATTCCTGCAGGGGGAAGCTTGGGGAAGTCCAGTCATCTCTCCACTCCCAGGCCACACAAGTCTCTACCACACATAGCTTTGTGCCTCCCGTGTGCTGCATTTTTCTTGGGGAAGAGGCTCATCTGCCTGTTTTGCCCACCCACCCATTGTTTGGCTGGCTGGCTAGGCTGACTGCCTCCACAGTTCTTTGTGGGGGGCTGGCCAATAGACCTGCTCACTTCTCAATGTCCCAGGTAAAGCATCTCTGGTGGATGAGCTCACAACAGAGATTTCGGACCAACATATTCCACCCTAGCCCATTGTTTCATTTGCAAGAATGAGGATTTGTGAATAGCCTTGTGCAGGCTGGGACTAAGTGAGTACAGGGGATAGTAGAAGAAAGAATGATTCTAGGGACAGGTGGAAAGGAATATGGGGGTGATGAGACATTTCCTTATTCTGCAAAACTGAACATCCTGCTTCTGCAGTTCGCCCAGGTCACATTGACCCAGGGATTGCAAAACTGACCTCTGAACAGGTATTCACATGTCCCTGCCCAGCTCCTGGGCATGTTTGGGCCAGCTCTGATAAAATATTTTTAATTCTCTATTATAGCAAAGGTTTAGAAACACACACAGTACTGATTGGGTTAAGATCAGCAATACAGGGAAACTTCCAAAGGTGTAAATCTCATCACTCCCCAATGTCTGTTTCAATATGTGTTTACTGCTGAAGTATGTACAAAAGATGCAGTCTCATAACAAGCATGGAAGGAAAGCATTAGATAAACTAAAGGCTTCTTATCAGCAAGAACTGGTGATGGTTTATTGGACTGGCTAGAATATATCATTACTGGGATAAAGAAAAGCATTTAGAAAGATGCCATCTGTATTACTGACTACCACAGAACAATGTGATAAAGCACTGTTAACAATAATAATTTAGTGCTATACTTTGGTTTGGCCATGAAGATATATGGCTTTGTGGATCAGTTTGTTTAAATTGCTTCCTGGAATATCTCAGGCTTCCCTGGCTACACTATTACTGATCTCTTTCATCTAACCAACAATACAACTAGGGTTTTTTTCTTCCTCTTAGCATTTAGCCAGATAATTTCCCAGTGCAACTGAGATTTTAGCAAACACAGAATTCCAGATACTTTAGCCCTGCAATACACAGAAAACTGTAGGAAATCATGTAGATTTCGCTAAATCCTGACCTCTACTGAATTCATGCACAAGCGGTGGGGACATTTCCTCTTTTCCCCCAGTATGTAAGAAAAAGGCAAGGATGCTTTAACCCACACAAGAGCACCAGAAGACATGTTCCGGTGGTGGCATGGTTTGTAGGTTAGGAGATGCACCCATCCAGCTAGCAAGCATTATCCTATCAGCAGCAACCATTATCCAGGTGCAACAGTGATAATTGATAAATTAAACAGTAATAAGTCACCAGGACCAGATGGTATTCACCCAAGGGTTCTGAAGGAACTAAAATGTGAAATTGCAGAAGTACTAACTGTGGTATGTAACCTATCATTTAAATCAGCTTCTGTGCCAGATGACTGGAGGATAGCTAATGTGACGCCATTTTTTTAAAAAGGCTCCAGAGGCAATCCCGGCAATTACAGGCTGGTAAGCCTTAACTTCAGTACTAAGCAAATTGGTTGAAACTATAGCAAAAAACAGAATGATCAGACACATAGATGAATACGATTTGTTGGGGAAGAGTCAACATGGTTTTTGTAACGGGAAATCATGCCTCAACAATCTACTAGAATTCTTTAAGGGGGTCAACAAGCATGTAGATGAGGGTGATCCAGTGGATATAGTGTACTTAGATTTTCAGAAAGTCTTTGACAAGGTCCCTCACCAAAGGCTCTTAAGCAAAGTAAGCTGTCATGGGATAAGAGGAAAGGTCCCCTCATGGATCAATAACTGGTTAAAAGATAGGAAACAATGGGCAGGAATAAATGGTCAGTTTTCAGAATAAAGAGAGGTAAATAGCGATGTCCCTCAGGAGTCTGTACTGGGACCAGTACTGTCCAACATATTCATAAATGATCTGGAAAAAGGGGTGAGGGGGTAAAATTTGCAGATGATACAAAACTACTCAAGACAGTTAAGTGCAAAGCAGGCTATGAAGAGTTACAAAGGGATCTCACAAAACTGTGTGACTGGCCAACAAAAAGGCAGATGAAATTAAATGTTGATAAATGGAAAGTAACTCACAATGGAAAATATCATCCCAATGATACATATGAAATGATGGGGTCTAAATTAGGTGTTACCACTCAAGAAAGAAATCTGCCGACAGTGGCCAATGCCAGGTGCCCGACAGGGAATGAACAGAACAGGTAATCAACAAATGATCCATTCCCTGTCACCCATTCCCAGCTTCTGGCAAACAGAGGTAGGGACACCATCCCTGCCCATCCTGGCTAATAGCCATCGATGGACCTATCCTCCATGAATTTATCTAGTTCATTTTTTAACCCTGTTATAGTCTTGACCTTCACAGCATCCTCTGGCAAGGAGTTCCACAGGTTGACTGTGTGTTGTGTAAAGAAATATTTCCTTTTGCTTGTTTTAAACCTGCTGCCTATGAGTTTCACGTGATGATTATCTGTTCTGTTCATTCCCTCTGAAGCACCTGGCACTGGCCACTGTCAGAAGACAGGATACTGGGCTACATGAACCTTTGGTCTGACCCAATATGGCTGTTCTTACGTTCTTAGTGCTCCTGCTCTGAGCAGAAATGAAATGTTTCCCACTGCTTTGAATCCTGCTCCAGGAAGCTAGATTCCTTTAGCAAATGACTCACTGAGCAATCACTGCTCCCTCTCTCAGTGTAGGCTGGGGCAGGTTTTGAAACTTAATGTGCAAGTAATGTTCAAAGAGAGGGACAGGTTGCATTAGAGCTCTTTACGTAGGGAACAGAAATTAAAGCAATAGAAAAAGTCAGAGGGCAGACAGCAGAAGTGGCACAGAAGGACAAGATTTTCACCCAAGATTTAGGAATGAAGGTGAGAAGATGCAGGCCTCTCTTTGCTAAGCAAGCATTTAGTAAAGAAAGGCTCGGGGGAAACAAAGATTAAGTAAACCAGAAGTTGGGAGCCAAACCTATACCAGCTATACAAGATTAAGGGCCAGATGATTTTACATCATCTGAAAATCTAACCCTAAGAATGATCATAATATCAAAGGAAGACAGAGATATGCTAGTGCAGGAGATGCTGATGCTGTCTTAGCTGCACTGGCCTCTTGCTCTTTTTCTTTTAACAGTGGGAAACTTAAATTCTTTAATTATATTTCCTGCCTTGGATTGCCTGTGATAGCAGGGGACTGGATCAATAACCCAGATGGTCCCTATCGGTCATATGTTCTTATATTTTTTTATATCTGTATTTTATCAAAATCTTGTACCCATTGCCCAACACTGTAGAAACATTTTCACCTATCTGAAAGCATCATTCAAAATAATCTTTTTAAAAAAACCACGCTGGTCCACCCAGGTCTGTTCCACTTCTCAATTCACTATACCTTTCTCAGTCTTCCCTCCCCACCTTTTAACATGCTGTCCCATATCAGGAGACCAGACAGCTGATTTTTCATAATTTTTTAGTTAGTTTTATTCAGTACTTTCTTCTGACACCTGAATTACCTGCCAGCCCCAATTAAAGTTGTCCCCTGGTCTTTCCATGGACTCCATTGCTCACGTGAATGACAATCAGACCAAAGTAATGCAAGCAAAGCTGCATGTCAACTTTAACCTTCATCTTTGCCTCGTTGTGGCTTATTGTAACATGCATTTGTATGTTACAATGGCTTATTGTAACATGCATTTTTTTCTCCAGATACAAAAAACAATATTAAGAAATTTCTTGACCATTTGAAACTTTTTTATTGTTATCATGCTTTTGCACTTTTATACTGAATATAATTTGTGGGATATGTTTTAAATCATTCCTCACGAAATCTAATGACAAGCTAAATAGTGAGTTAGTAAATTAGCAGAAATGGGAATGGACAGAAGCTTAAAAAGATATTATGTTAAGGGTGTTATACAGTTCACAGAAATAGCATTTCTACAGATCCAAGCATCTACCGTGTACACACTTATATTAAAAATGTGATATATTATTTAGAGGCTTCAAAAACAAAAAGGAAAAGGCTTATAAACATATCACTTGTGATACTGTTGTCTAGGTTATCAATTTAAGACTGGTGGATACATTTCAAAGGTCATTCTGGCCCGCAAACATGGCCAAGGCCATGGTACAATTTGTACCATGTCAGGGTACAAGTAAGAGTCTGATCCAAGGCCTGCTGAAGTCAAGGTGAATGGGATTTTGGTAGGCTTTGGAATAGACTCTAAAGGCACTGTTGGCAACTGTCACAGCCCTAAACAGCAATACATCTACAATAATGAATATGTTCATTTTGATGACAGAAGTTACTGGTGAGATTAGATGATGACCTCCCAAGGAACAGCTCTGCAACAGAGATAAAAAAAAAATCCTTGCTTCACTAACTTAAACAAGCAGAGACTCACTTCTGCACCATCTTATGTTTTCAGATGACTAGCACAATAATTAATATTCAGGTATTGTTGGTGATCAAAATAAGTAACTCATGAAACTGCATTAAACCTTTTCACAGAACATAAAGACAGACATTATTTGTTAAAGGAATTTTGAAGAACTGTTAATAATTGTTTCAGATAATTGAGGGTGGTAGATTCAGGAACACAATCTTTTTATGGAAAGTAACAGAGTACTGGTAATACATTTTTAAAAGAGGTGATGTGTTACCTGCCTATATACTTGGTTGGAAACAGCCTAAAGTCTAATGGATTCTAATCAAGAACTTCCAACGAAAGTTGCTAAAATTTGTTATTTAAATGAGACAAATTCAATCTAAGAACCAGGTAACAATTTTTATGCACATGGAAAAAAGTCAATAACCTCTTGATAATATTCAGCCTTAAGACATGGACTTCACTGCAATCCTTTATTTCCTTATTTAATTTTGTTTTGTAGCTGGCAACATATATTCATAAGGAGGGTTTTTTAAATCCACTTTAAAAACATAATGAGAAAATACAAATAGAAGCGAATACAACCAGTGGCACAGCAGTAAATTCATGTAATCATAATAGTTAAATGATATTGATCAGCATGAAATGTATGCCATCGGTCTTGTCTGTGGTAATTAGGAAGCTAAACATAACAGAGAAAAAGCATAAAGCAAAGTGGTCCTATTCACAGTGGCACCAGGAGGTAAAAGTACATTTAGCCAGCTGATTTCTTGATCAGTTACAGCCAGCTAAAGTCCTTGGCAATGATACTTCTCTTCAGTTTTGAAGTCGCTTTCACAAGGACAAATGTACCACAGTAGGAGTGATGTAAATGCATAATGCTCATTAAGCTTAGTTAAGTGAGCATATCAGATGTAGAACATGTAGACCTTAATAGCAAGGATATATAGATATTTCTATATGTATGCTCTAACCCCACACATTAAACAATGAAAACAAAATTACATACACACAAATGGTTCATTACAAAAATAATAAAAAACAGAAACAGAACAAAAAATGGACACAAGTAATAACATTAAATTAAAGATATCTAAATTATCCTTTTTGTATGTAGTACCTGGTTTAGTTACAGTTCATAACCCTGAAAAAATGGATTAAAATAATTTCCATAAACAGTGTTAGACACATTAAACTATTGCTGCAGGAATCCTGTCAATGTCAATAGCCTGTCTGCGTACAAAAATAGATAAGACAACTTGCGCATATGAATTCAGACCATAAACATGAACGCATTCACTGTGCATAGAAATATATTTTATGCATATTCAGGGAATCACAGAGAAACTCAGACTAAGACCCTCTTGCCCATGACACACCCAAGAGAGTAATTTGTATTTGATCTATGTAGTTGACCTCAGTTTTGTGAATTTGGAGGATTTCCAGAGTCAGGACAATTTTTTTAAAGTGTTGGACCAGATTCATCAGCATGGTTCAGCTGCTTTGTGTTGCTCTAATTACATAGAGCAGCCACAAACTGATCTGATCTGGCTGGTTAAGCCAAGTTTATGACTGCTTTTCATTACCGTAGAAAGCAACCAGAGGCCCTACTGGTGAATCTAGCCCAGTATTTTTAAGGTATGTTAAAATTTTGAATGAATTAATTTTGACAGATTTCTTTGAAAAGCAGGGTTATATGGTACTGTTGCATTTTTAGCTATATATCTGTGGCTACGTTAAACAAAAAAGTTAATTATTTATCACGATGTATACATAAAATTGGATCTTACACCCAACAAAATTTTGAGACCAGAAGCCTGTTACAGAATCAAACGCTTAGTCAACAGTTAACTAGCACAGAAGGAATTGTCAATTTTCTGTCCATATGGCTTCTCTTTTCTGAATGCGTTCCACTGACCCAAAACATTTAATTTAAGACAAGGAAAAGAAACGTTTTTTTAAAAAACTTCCAAGTCTACAATCAACCTCGTTCTAGGAGACAAGTGAGGCATTGTTATGGCTTGGTTGAATAGGCTGATGGTATACTTTTGAAAAGCAGGCTAACTGCAAAATTAGTACCTAAGCTAAAAACTTTCATCAATGGCCTTGGATCACCTTGGTTTTTTTTTTTTTTTTTTTTTTTAAAGAAATTATGCTTTCCTAGTTGTATAGGTTTCTAACAGTCCTGCTGTCCCAAAAGAAAGAGATGTTAGAAGAAATCAAGGTGTAGGAATTTAAGGGATACTTATGGTACTGGAGTTTATAAAGTTAGGAACAGTTTTGTGGATTTGGTTCTTAAATGCAAAGCAAAGCTGAACTGCTTATTAGCCACTAAAATTAGAAGTTGTAACCTGTATAACTCCAAAGTTTGAAGATTAATAGCATCAGAAAAAAGAAGATAGAAACCAAACAGATTAAAAAAAACCAACCTTTTCTTCTCTTTCAAGGGTGTAAATTACACTGGCTATAATTAGGGCTGTCAAATAATCACAGTTAACTTAAGCGATTAACTCAAAACAAATTAACTCGATTAAAAAAATTAATAGTGATTAATTGCAGTTTTAATCGCACTGTTAAACAATAATAGAATATCTATTTAAATTTATTATAAATATTTTTGGATGTTTTTCTACATTTTTAAATATATTGATTTAAATTACAACACAGAATACAAAGAGTACTGTGCTCACATTATATTATTTTTATTAAAAATATTTGCACGGTAAAAAAGAAACAAAAGAAATAATATTTTTTTAATTCACCTCATGCAAATACCGTAATGCAATCTCTTTATCGTTAAAGTGCAACTTACAAATGTAGACTTTTTTTTGTTACATAACTGCACTCAAAACCAAAACACTTTTGTAGTTAGCGTTGCAAGGTATTTACATGCCAGATATGCTAAACATTCATATACCCCTTCATGCTTTGGCCACTATTCCAGAGGACATGCTTCCATGCTGATGATGCTCGTTAAAAAAAGAATGCGTTACTTAAATATGTGACTGAACTCCTTGGGGGAGAATTGTATGTCTCCTGCTCTGTGGTTTTACCCACATTCTGCCATATATTTGTTGTTATGGCAGTTTCAGATGACCACCCTGCATATATTGTTCAATTTAAGAACACTTTCATTGCAGATTTGGCAAAATGCAAAGAAGGTACCAATGTGAGATTTCTAAAGATAGCTACAGCACTCGACCCAAGGTTTAAGAATCTGAAGTGCCTTCCAACATCTGAGAAGGACGAGGTGTGGAACATGCTGTCAGAAGTACTGAAAGAGCAACACTCTGATTCGGAAACTACAGCATCCAAACCACAAAAAAAAGATAGCATCTGACTCAGTTGATGAAAATTAATGTGCATCAGTCCGTACTGCTTTGGATAGTTATCAAGCAGAACCCATCATCAACTTGGAAGCATGTCTTCTGCAATGGTGGTCGAAGCATGAAGGCGAATATGAAAGTTTAGCATATCTGGCACATAAATGCCTTGCAACGCCAGCTACAAGAGTGCCATGCAAACACCTGTTTCTCACTTTCAGGTGACATTGTGAACAAGCGAGCAGCATTATCTCCCATAAATGTAAACAAACTTGTTTGTCTGAGTGATTGGCTGAACAAGAAGTAGGACTGAGCAGACTTGTAGCCTCTTAAGTTTTACATGGTTTTATTTTTGAGTGCAGTTATGAAAAAAAATAATTCTACATTTGTAAGTTTCACTTTCACGATAAAGAGATTGCACTACAGTATATGTATGAGGTGAACTGAAAAATAACTATTTCTTATCATTTTTACAGTGCAAATATTTATAATAAAATATATAAAGTGAGCACTGTACATGTTGTATTCTGTGTTATAATTGAAATCAATATATTTGAAAATGTAGAAAATATCCAAAATATTTAAATAAATGGTATTCTATTATTAACACTGTGATTAAAACTGTGATTAATTTTTTAATCTCACGATTAATCATGATTAATTTTTTTAATCATTTGACAGCCCTAGCTACAATTATTTACTCCTGGGGAAATGCCACTTCATGCGTGCAGGAAACATGTCCCCCCTCCGCAGATTCTTTGCTTCCCAGCACAAAGTAATCAGGAAGCAATGGGAAGCCATGCTGGGTGTGTGTGTGGGGGGGGTGGGGTGTCATGGATGCCCATGGGCATAGTTGGAGGGGGCACTGCCCCCTACCAACCAGAGGCGAGGCGTGGAGGGGCACACGGGGTCACATGCCACTGCCCCCTGCATTTCAGTGAGCACAGAGCTGCCTGGCTGGAGGAGGGTGCCTGTTTTCTGTACAACAGTGAGTACCCATGGTAGGCAGGGCAAGGGTGGAGGGAGAAATGGGGACAGGGTGGTGAGAGGAAGAGGCAGTGGGAAAGGAAGGGGGTGAGATAAGGCAGGGGAAGTGGATGTGGGAGTGAGAGGAGGGAGATAGGACAGAGGGGAGAGGAAGGAGGAGGGGATAGAGGCGGGGGCAGTGGGGAAGGGGGATGGACTGGGGAAGGGAAGGAGATAGGGGAATTGGGGGTGCAGTGGGAATTCATCATGCAGTGTCCCCTTGGCAGCAGTTGCAGCTGGGGCTCTCCTATTAAGCAGGCCCATCAAACCCCCAGCCATCCTGCACCTGGACCACCCTGAAGAGCCCTGCATGCCAAGCCCCATCCTCCCAAACCCAGACCCCCCTGATAAGCCCTATCCCCTACCCCAGGCTCCCCCTGATGAGCCCCAACCACCTTCACCTGGACCCCCCTGCAGAGTCCCATTGCCCCAGTACCCGGAAGTGTCCAACAAACCCCTGTGCATCCAGATCTCCCACTGAGCTGCCTGCACCCAGATTTTTCCACACAGAACCCTCTTACCCCACATCTGGATCCCCCCCCAGACTAAGCCCTCCATACTGAGATCCTGCTGGGCTGAGGCTGTCTGCCAACACCCGGTGTACCTGGCGGAGAGGGAGGGGCAGGGCCTGGGGTGCTTCTGGGGCTTCGGGTGCAGCCTCACTGCTGAATTCCTGTCCTGGGGGATGCTGCAGGGTGATCTCCCACCTCCATGCAGCCAGCGGCCTGTGCTCCCCACTGCCATGCTGGAGCCTCTGCATTTAGTTATTGAGAAATAAAATTTGCAGAATTTTAAAATATTTTTACTTTTTTATTTTTATTTTTTGGTGCAGAATTCCCTCAGGAGTAATAATTGTCCCATAAGGATTACTCTACTGGTTGAGGATTGGCCAGAGGGATGAACTATAGCCCCACCCCTTATAGACACTTTTGTAACCTCTCCCCAGCATCAGGTGGCTCCGGTGCAGAAGGGAAGGGAAGAGGTGGTATAGAGACAGATTTATGTGCTGTGGGGGGTTCTCATACACCAAGGGAATCCACTGGCTGCCACTTTCCAGCAGCCTGAGCAGTGCAAACAGGCTGGAACAGAAACCAAGGATCTGGCCCCATGTGTTAAATACACATGTATAACATTTTCATTATAATTAAACACACACACAGACACACACACACACTTATCAACAAAGAGATAAGGTGAAATATAAATCAAATAAAAACAGAATAAAAATTGTATAAAATACTTCTGAGAAAAATTATTAAATTAAATATTCAGTAGTTACGCAGTGTTGCTACAGGAAACAATTCTTTAAAACAACATCATCATCATCATCATCATCCAACTGGAAATGAAAAAATAAAGGCCACATGAATTTTTCATTACTTGTGAGCTGATCTAGCATGGTACTAAGCACCTCCTGACAGATGCTCAGTGCCTTCCATGTCCCCTGATGCTAATGAGATTTGAACATGCTGAGCCCCTTGGAGACATTGAGTACCTTGGAGGACTGAACCTCTTTTTGATTTAAAACCCTTTAAACAGGTTTTTATTTAAACATAAAACCCTTTCCAGGTCACTATGGTATTCTTTATGCAAAGGCTGTATAGTAATTAATAAATTAATTAGTCATTAATAGTAATGAAATCTAAAACCTACAGAGCCAAATCCTCAGCTTGTGTAAATGAGCATAGCTCCAATGGAACTACACTGATTTACATAAACTGCGGATCTGGCCTCAGCTGGTCTCTGAATTTCAGAGAGCAATGTCATTTCTACAGAATTTGTTTTGTGTTTGTTTTTCAAACCGATTATATAGAGTTCTATAGCACAAACATAATTATCCATTACATTCTATAGTACTTTTCTATTAGAAAAAAAATGGTGGTTTCTCCTCTTGACAAATCTGAAACACTTCAACACGTATCCCTGTATGGTATTTTTACATATTTAAAGTCTACTGTTGGTAAATATAAATATAACAATGCACAAATGTGAAACCTGCAATAGTTTGATTCAGTAGCATGCAAAAGAAGGACAGAGATCTGTATGTACCAAAAAATATTGTGAATGATCTCTTAAGAGCAGCAAGATTGAACATCAAAGAGTAATACAGAGCAGTTTAGTACCCACTACTGTATGGTGGTTCAAACGTTTTATGGAGAATAAATTGCAGGCATTTGTTTTTCTACAGCATGCTCAAAAGCCCCCCATGAAACCATTATCTAAAGCTTTTTTCTCCAACTCCAAGAATCAAAATGGAGTGAAATGTATCATTTTAAGCTCAATTTGCTACAAATAACAAAGAATTTTTATGTCAAAATAACAGATGTGACAAAGAAAAAGAGCTGAGGACCAACCTTGGACCTTTTCTCCTTCCCTTCATTGACAAAGTCAAAAAAGGACAACAGAAACATGGCCTCTGTCAAATTTTCAGTAGTGGAATATTAAAGACCATCTCATCACATCATCTACAGGGTCTGTGCATGAAAATTAGAGAGGAAGGAGTTCAGATACAACTGAAATTAAAAGGTCATTGGTGATACAATGTTGCATGCTATGACGCTGTCAAATTCAGCATCAAGTTCATTACTGAGACTCCTTTAGAAGGAATAAAAGGTGTTACGGGGCCTTTTGTTTCCTTTTTGCTCTAATTTTCTCGTGTAAATAGGAAAAGAGATCCCAGTGTAGTGTGCAGCAAGACCACAGTACAGCTAAACACACATTACTCTGAGGAAGTCAAACAAGATGCTTTGTAAGTGAACTGATGGGTGTTTTTCAGCAATTGTGATTAGAAACCATTAGTACAATAAAGGAGCCCAGGTGGATCATACTGCAATAATCTGAAATCAGAATGGTCTATACGTGCTGATTTAGTTGCACACAGTCAACTGGGATCAAGAAGGAATCAAGAATTATTTCCTGAGAGTTCTTTAACTCAGCAATTCTTTATTGGTGTGGGGTGGATCCACTCAGTCATCTTCACCACGAGAGCCCCTTACTGCAGATACCAACCCAACTTCTCTACCAAAAGGCCAGTAGCGCCAGCACTTCCCTAAAAGTAGGGAGCAGTGTCCAGGAATGTGGCATGGCTAAGGTAGCCAGGTGATGTGCCAAGCAGGAGATCTAAAAGAAGGGCAGCATCAAGGAACAAATGAACAACACAGATGGGAATGTAAAAACGGGTGCACAGGGAGCTGCTCACGGATAGGGAGGCATAACTGATATCTTTCCACACCAGATTCACTTATTTTAGTCCTTAGTTTTCATTATCAATTACATCTCTAATTCCAACACACTGGAGATTAAAGAATGACTAGAGAAGTCATATGGTGAAATTGTCTTATGAAGGAAATGCTGATTTTAAATATCTATAACTTAAAAAAAATTACTGAACCAATAGTGTTTTTCTTTCCTCACGGAGGACATTAAAACAATACAAGTTTGAAGTTCCTACCTTTAGCCATTTTTTTCCCCACTCTTGCATAACTTGAAGATACCTGGACCAATTTTTCTCAAACTTCAGTGAAAAATCCATCTCAGAACTCAGAGCAAGTATGGACAATTTCAGCCCAAGGGCCATATGTTTGAGGAAGTGATGGGGTTATGGAGGTGTTAGAGTGGGAGGCACATTTCAACCTTACCTGGGTGTTCACTACCTGTGAGCACTATAATAAGTAGAAGGACGTTCATTTATAAGATTAAATATGGGGGGTTTAAATTGTAGATGAAGAGAACAAACCATATCAACACGGACACTTGTTAACAAAAATAGTGAACTTGATGGGCAAAAAAGTGACTGCCAGACAGTCTTACTGGGCCAGAAGGCTTGTTTCTTTGAAGTGGAGATTCAAAGAAGAAATGTACAAAACGCTAAAGGAGTAGAAGTGGGAGCAATGGGTTATGGAGTCTTCTTGGGACTATGTCATAGGAGTTGGGTAAGAAGAGCACAGGAAAAGTTTGCTGAATAAAGGTTGCAAACTTCTTCGGGGTGGTTGTGGATGTTTTAATTAATTCTGGGTCACCATTCTTGAATTCTATTGCTAATTCTACTTATGATTGCTCATTTAAATGAAAATGGCTGCTAGAATCTTTGTATTTCATCCTCTTGTGTAGTTTGGGTTTGGATGCTGTTGCTATCTGACAGTCCACATGGTGAAGAGGGATTGTTATTTGTTGAACACCAAATGTTATGCCCAATCCAGTACAATGCATGGAGAAATACCCAGTTCCTGACACAAAGAGCTTACAAAATTCCTGTAAAAATGGACAATGGAATAAGGTGTTTATGCTTTCTGCTTTGTGGAACAAGAAAATACAACTAAGCCTGCTGCAATAAGAACAATGTTAGTCAATTTCCCACGGTCATTCACAATCCGTATTCTAAAACAGGCCCAGGGTAATCTTAAAACCCGAAGCTGATATAAAGCTTTGATGACCATACTCAACTGTAAAGTAAAATGAGGAAATGGAAAGGAAAACGAGGGAGGAAAAAACTATCTGCCTTCATCAGGATTAACTGCTCAGTAGCACATTCATTTGAACAAACCACTATAATAGGTTTACTTGAGATGTGGGCCGTATGAAAGCAAAAGAGGCCAATAAACACCACCCACGAAACCATTTTAGGGGTATTTTACCTTGAGAAGGAAAAGGAATACATCAATATATAACAGTGTCTTAAGAACCTAATAGTCTTTAAGGATATGCTGGTGCACCTACAGTGCACTATTTGACTATAAGAATTTATTATCAATGGAACACTTCTGCTTTTCCAGTACCAGGAAGTTATTTGGCCTCTACTATGCAGAAGATCAGATGAGATTATTGTAATGGCTCCTTCTGGCCTTAAAAAATCTATGAATCTTGTGAATTCTACATTAACAAAAGAAAGAAACTCCTTTACTTATGCAATTGGGAGTTCTGGGTATGCAAATAATGCAAGATCAGTTTCTTTAGGGGAGTGTAAGTGGCCCCCAGAAATAGTGATCATGACCCAATTCTAAGAGAAGGAAGAAACAACAGATACCATCAGTGTTTAATGAACAGATTCCTGTCTAGAGGGTAATTATAGACACACATGATCTCCTCTTTCTTGGCACACTACCCTTTCCTCCAAATTATGAAAAATATTGACACAACTGCTCCTATATGCTCCTATTGAAATAATCAGTCCTAACAGGTAAGAACTGATGGTTTATTCAGTAACCCCCTATGGTGCTGCTAGAGCAATGCAATGGGAATATCTGAAAGGAATTCCTGATGACAGACAGATACGATTTGCTGTGGCAAGTTGTCATTTCTTAGCTGCTGCCTTCATCAGTCAGCCACTCGATTTTTTGACGGTAGAATCTTATGGGTGTCTGCTTTGTTCAGGCTTCCTACAGTTCTGCTTCTGGTATATATGAGCCGGTGTCAATTGAATCACACTACTTTAAGCTTGCTGTGGTATTGCTTTCACTAAGGGAGAGACAGCCTATTCTGATATAATTATGCCATTTTCTTATAGCAGGTATTTTATTTATTTCAGAGGATACCACCAGTCTGGTTTTTACCTCTTACATTTTCTGTTTGGGCTTCTTCTGCCTGGCAAGCTTCAAAGCAAACAGTTGAACATATCTATTGACAATCAAAAGTGTTCATGTAAACAGGCTAAAAGCACTGCTCAGTCACAGACCCCTTATTGCTTTCTGATTTCTAAGGAAAAAATAGCAATGATTAGTTTGCCCACCACGAAGAGAAAGATGACATGACCTTAGGAACCAGGAAAGCTTCCTGGCAAGATGGACCCCATGAATCAAATAAATCTTTTGTGAGCTTAATATTACCTTTAAAAAACTCCATCAAGTAGCCAAGCACAAGCAGGACACAGATACTACTGTTGACCGTTGCCTATTTCCAGCCATTATATGCTCTAGTGCGTGGTTTTGAACTCCTAATTCCTCTCTCACTTTCATTTTGTATTTTCATCACTGGCTAACAAAAGAGGCACTGGACCAAATTCAGCCCTGGTGTAACTGGGTGCAACTCCTATGGATGCCAATGGGAGTTGTATCCACTTACACAATAGATTAACTTGTCCCACACCATCTAGAACCAGTTTTTGTACATGTGGGAGCTGACGTTCTGCCAGCAGCTGCAACAGATTACATAGGAGAGGACATTTTGATTTTAAAGTTGACAGAAGGTGCCCAAATTACATCGTGTGTGCAGTTTTGGGGTCCCCTATTCTGCTAATCACTTTGCACCACATGCACCCAAGGAAAAAATGTTTACCTGGTATGGCCACGGTTAACCTTTTTTCCTTGCTGAGACGGTACTCATGGATGAGTTCACTCATGGAAGGGGGGCCCCTCAGAAGAAATGATTCTGTGGAGGTGGGATCAAGGGGGGCTCTTAATATATTCTGTAGGTAGGTCCCTGAAGTCCTGGGATGGCTCTGATCACAAGGGGAAGGTGAGAATAGTCTTGCAGGAGATCCAAGAAAAATACATATGGAAACAAAAGAGTTTTACTTTAATTATCTTTAAATGCCTCATGAATGACAACAGCATGCTAATTTGTTTAACAGGTAAAACCAGCTAGTGTTGCCACCTCCTATCATTTCCACAACACGACATGTTGCCTGTGTTGGAAATTCTTTTTCATAGTTGAGGAGGAGATGAGGTTTATTTATTTATTCTCCACCCTCCTTCCCACCCCCGATCATTATATTCAGCATTTAGTGGGCTCCCTGAACATTTTCTTATCCTTTACATTGTGACCAGAAAGTACAGGGAAAGGGAATGAACACCCAGGACACTTCACTAATGGAGTCCTTTTCAGTGTCAGAACCACTGACATCTCCACAACTACACAGCTTTGGCATGACAGTCAAAAGACAACATGAGAATTCACTTCTTGAACAACCAGAACATCTGCTTTAAGTTATAAACAGCAGTCATTCCCTTTGAATATGCAGAAAAGTTCATCCGAGTGAACACATCCATATCCTTCTCCCACTCATGAGGAGACAGAGGCAAGTACTATAGCAGTGGCTCCCAAACTTGTTCCGCCGCTTGTGCAGGGAAAGCCCCTGGCGGGCCAGCCCGGTTTGTTTACCTGCCGCATCCGCAGGTTCGGCTGATCGCGGCTCCCAGCAGCCGCAGTTCGCTGCTCCAGGCCAATGGGAGCTGCTGAAGTGGCAAGGGACGTACTGGCCGCCGCCTCACCGCTTCCAGCAGCTCCCATTGGCCTGGAGCAGCGAACTGCGGCTGCTGGGAGCCACGATCAGCCGAACCTGCGGACGCGGCAGGTAAACAAACCGGCCCGGCCCGCCAGGGGCTTTCCCTGCACAAGCGGCGGAACAAGTTTGGGAACCCCTGCACTATAGCATATCAGAAAGGTTTTGTTTGTTTGGTTTGAAAAAAAGCATTGACATGCTCACAGAGCATATCTTTTTAAAAATTTCTGGAGGTTATTTTGCTGTATGCAAAACCTTAACTCATTTTAAAAGGACAAACAAGGTGCACTGAAACACTGACAGAATATAGTCTACAACTACAGTAAAAAGGAGGAGATAACATTATGGGTAGATGGAATCAGAAACACACTTAGCCAGGCTTTGAGTTTTGATCAGCCACTATTTTTATCCTCCCCTCTCCCTTCTCCCCAACCAAAATAATAATAATAATAATTATTATTATTAATAATAATAATAATCTGTTTACAATTCAGTGAATGACTTTAACTAAAGTCTGGCCACTGCACTGTACTATAAAGATCACTGCATGCATACCTTTTCCTCTGAGTGCCACTGCTGACCAGTAAGTTTGGTTGCTGTGGGCCCTGACTATGCAGGAGGAAAGTGTCTATGGTTGGCACGGTGGCTGATGCTTCCTCACTTACTTTAGAGCGGCTGTCCTTGCTCTTTCCAAGCTTGCCTTTGCTGCGTCGGGACTGCTCGTGATCGAACTCTAAATCCTCCAGTCGCTGGGTAAGGGCAAGTTTTTGCTGGATAGCCATCCGCAATAGAGAGTTTAAGGTCTTCTTCTCATCCTCTGCAGCTGCCAACTGCCTTTGCATCTCATCCAGCTGTGTGACATACTCATCACACCTGGAGAAACAAATGGAATAGAAGCCTAGTGAAGTATTCTAAGAACCAAACAGAGCAAAGCAGAGATGGGCCTGAACCAATACCCCAAATCTAAACCATAAACCATGATTTGTATCAAGTTCACAGCTCAAACTCATCTCTAGGCCTAATCTCAACCTTGCCCCCCCACTACTCTGAGATTCAGATCTGGATTTCAAACTCTCAAGTTCAACAGGAGAATTTGGATCCAGAGTACTGGTGCGGCCCATGAAAACATTTCAGATTTCAGATCCAGCTTATGTGTTCAGCTCTAGGGTTTTGGTTTAGGACCATCCCTAATTTTGAGCACAATTGTGATGTGGGCAAATTAAACTGATAATTTACATAACATGAAGGGGGTCATAAATAATACATTCTATCAAAAGCAAAGCATTACACAACACAATATGACAAGAGCAGGTATATCTTCATTCAATACCCAATATTGCATAGATTGTGTGATGAGATGCTATCAATTATTAGCCATTGCTAATTGTTCAAAAGATATATGCCACTTTTAGGGATCAGGAGGTTGTTCGGTGTTTAGGCCCATTCAGTCCTTGACCAGACTTCCAACAGGGAGCCAGTGAGGCAAATTGTAGTGAGTAGGGTTTTGTGATGTGGACACTTGCTCGTTTTACCCAAAAGCTGTCAGTGGTAACTTTCAGACCCTCTAGCTCACAGCCTTAGCAGAATTTGAAATGGTGAACTGTAAATAAAAGCTTTGCTTCCCATTACCATTCTCCTAATCCACATACTTCTCCCATCACTTCAGCGTTGGAGCTAAACAATAATTCGCATCTGATCGTACCCCTTATCTATCCCTCACTTATTTTACATCTAAGTTTTAGTCTTACAACAACCTGACATTCTCTCACTATTCTAATTGTATATTATTTACATCGGAATGGTTGAATCATGAAACTCACTTTGTACAGAAATGTCAAAGAAATCAATCACTCAACAGTTTGAATTTCTACCCCACAGTTCTCCTGGTCACACTCATTTGGGGACTTTGACCCATGCTGCATCTCATATTTGGTCTTTGGAAGGTTTTGAGGTACGACTATATCGCCCAGGTGATATCGTTAATGTTTATAAAATGCTTTGAAAATTAAAAATGAGTCTGACTTAATAGTGGGCCAAGACATTATGTCATGGCATTAGTCAGTTGCTGGAGTGAAACAGCTTTAATTCTATTAAACGAAGAGCCTCTTTTCCAGTCAGAACTCTTACTAGATGCAGTCCAATTGTCCTGCTCTATGGATAACTAGAATGGTATAGTATCACTCATTTTCAGCAGCATCAATGCTTCCTACATGCTTTTTAAAAAATACTAAAATATGCACCCACTATGTTAGAAATTTCATTACAAAAATTGTTTGAATTCACCACAAAATAAAAAAAGATCTATTTAAATAATAAAATCCTACCATTTCTGTCCTAAGGGTAAAATCCTATTTAAGTGTCACCCACAGTAACTCCGCTGAAGTGTATGGAGTTACTATGGATTTACAACAGTGTAACAGAGACGAATTTAGCCCTAATAGGACTATCAACAGGAAGTAAACACCCAGTCCACCATTTTATTTTCTCTCTCAAAATGTCTGACTCACAATAAACCCCTGAATTCTCGCTAACTGAATGATGAAACCATTTAGTCTATGAATTGTATCCTTCAGTTAGAAAGCAGGAACACAGTGTTTGGAAAATTCTTACTCAATCTATATATACATTGTGCTCTTCTTTCAAGTGATTTTAGTTTTAGCTTTCATATGCAAACAAAATCACTGTAAGCCAGCCACAGCTTCAGTATATATCTGCTTTCTACAGAGCTTTAACAAGCAGGACTGCATTTGATTGTTCAAGCTATGGGGAAAAACAGATTTTGCCGCAATGTTGGCTGGCTTACAGTCATCTCTGACACCTCTCGCTGATAGAAGCAGTTTGATGTTTATGGATGTTTTAATAAATCTATTTGACAGGGCCACTAGAATGATGTCAGCAAATTAATCAATTTGAAATACAAATGGCTGTAATACCCATGATATCTCAGATTTAAATTCTTACTCACTGGGATCCGACAGATCTTGTATCTCCCTTCTCCAGTTTTCCTCTTCAGTTTACTCAAGAAGAGATAAAGAAACTTTGACTTCTAACTACATCCCCAATAGGAAATTTACAAAAAAAATGTAACTACTAGATTCAACACCACAAACTCTTGCAGTATAACACTCGCAACAGAACTGATTGCTTTGCTTTCATATGCCAATGATGCAGTTTCCTTGTTGGGTTAAAATTAGTTGACTTTAGACCTCAGAGAATACATGCTCTGCAACTGCACAACTGCCTTGTAAAACCGTGTAACTTTGCAGTTATTATTTAAACATAAGGCTTAATGAAGATGTAGGTTATTAAAACCAATTTAGACAAACACAGTTCTCACTGCCACATAGGAAATCATCATAAATTGGCTTTAGAAGTTTGGACGTACAAGGAGTCTTTTTTACTGGTTGTTTGTGACCTGACATGCATGTTACCGATGACCTAATAAAAGCAGTTCTCTGACTGTTATCCTTAATTTTCTATACATCATAAACTTATTTTCATAACGGCAATTCTTGACAATTCACTGCAGGGCAATTAAAGTCACTTGATCTACACCACTACTCAAAGTATGCTATAATCTCTCAGAAACGTACAGCCCATTGTTTCTGTGTTTTGTTGAGAACCAGTGTTCTAAAAGTTTAAGCACGTCAACAAAACAGTCAAATCAAAGACTATGATTGGCTTTTGAGGCTGCTGAATCACCAAAGTGCTATAAGTCTCCTTGAAGTCCACAGTGGTGGAAGCTATTCCCATTTACAGAAGGTTGTAGCCTGTTGTAGCCATGGTACTTTCCCTCTTATGTTAAATATTCCATACAACATACAGTCATGGGATAAAAAGATAAACATTTCTGATTAAAGAAATAATAATAATGTGCATATCTATAGGGCCTTTCACCCAAAGTCTCCAAATATTTTACCCACATTAATTAAGCCTCGCAACATATTGTGGCAGAAAGAAGTTAAGCGCTAACATGAAATTAGGCACAGTCCTGAACTTGGGGTGGTAGCTATGCGGAGATCCAAGAGGCACTGTGGCTCAGAGTGGGGGTTTTAAATACACCTCAGTGATTAAGAAGCACAAATTCTACTGCCTTTCAGAGGGACTTGTGCTCCATCCTCAGAGTCACAATTTTCTCCTTCGTTACTCTTCCTCTGGTATGGAAGTAAGCAGATATTGGCCCATATCACCAGTCAGTTACCATCATCACCCCCTACTCCCAACACAGGCTCAGCTGTGATAGCCAGCAAGAAGGTGGGGTGGGAGCCAAGACCTCTTCTCCCTTCCTTCAGCACTAGACTGCTTTTTCTCACCTCCTCTCACCATATCGTCTGCTGTGGCATGTGGAAATTAAGGTTGTTTTTTAAAAGCCTTCCGTCTATTACTATGCTCTCTCCATGTGCGTTACTCTGTCTGTCGCACTGTTTCATAGGAATGATGCTCAAACCCTCTTCCACTCACTCAGAAGGAGTAGAGAGGGCTGGTGTCTCGTATCAGGTCTAGGGATACAGGAAGGAGCAGGGGATTGAGTGAGTGGGTTAGGGATCAGATCTGGGGCTCAGGTGGGCAGCAGCAGTTGGCAGGGGATTAAATCAGCTTCTGCTCGTCCAGGCAATAAAATAGGAATTCAAATTCTACTCTGCCAGCAGGGTTCCATCTACAACCATGGCCCCAGCAGATCACTTCCCCTGCTGAATAAGCTTCAGCATGCATACTCTATTAATATCACAAACAAAAAATGCCATTATAAAAGAATTATGTCTGAAATAATCTTTTAATGGAGTCCAGCTAGTGCCCCAAAACATGATTACACTTAAAAAACTTCTTCACCTTTAAAAAACCCAAACATTAGAATGTCTGGAGATGACCAGTTAAGAGATCTAGCCTGTTCCCCACCACCACATAATATTTCCACACTCAGCTAACGTGGCCTATCTGACCTTAACTGACTCCCTAACTTTTGCAAAAATCCATGCAAAGGTCAAAACAACAACTGTCTTAGGAGAGCATGGGAAACGGATCCTCCTTTGAACAGGAAATGGATTTTTATCAAATCTTCCCCTGTGGGTGGGTGGGAGGAGATTTAGAGTTGTGGGGAGCATGTGCTCCTGGCAGGGGAGAGGGGGCAGATGGGGGATCTGCCCCTTTAGCATCCATGTGAGGAACAGGACTGCTGTTTCCCCCTTGAAGACATGAATTTAAAATGCTGCATCACCACAAAGATGGTATATCTGATTATGTACAGCAGAGCACCAGAACAAACAAAAGTTTCCCTACAAAACAGGGAAGTGTACTTCATAGAGGAAAAAAACACTCTCCTTGCAAATACTATAAAATGGAAGAAATCATTTTAATATCCATATTTATAATATAAATATTCTCTTCTTTCAAGAACTGCCATTCCTGCAGTATGGACTCAGAAACAGGAATCATGTGATGCAGGGTTGCCATAGGGACCACTCTACTTTTCTTGAACAGCAGACTACACAACTGAATTTTCATGCTTAAGGTTATGCTACAACAGAGTCGTGATTAGAAAAATCTCACATTCTTCCATTTTTTCCAGACAGATTTTTTTTCTTGAATGGATGCCCACAGTACATTGTTTGGAGTAGCAATTTTTATTTAGACAAACAGTGCTTCAAAACAGGGGACAATGACTTGCTGCATCATTTGAGCATTTGGAAAAAGCGACTTAAATATAAAATTCCTTAGATTTTGGGGGAGGGAGAGGAGAGGGGACATTTTCAGCAGAGCAGAACCAAAAAAATGTACTGATACATATGATCTGCAGTGAAATTTTAAAAACACACTGACTTTTTATGACTGTCTGTACCCACAAAATACTACACAACCTTTTTGAATACTACAGTGCCACTACCTTTAACCAACACTGCCTTCTATAATTCATACAGGGAAATTTTTAAACACTGATGCACGTCTCTATGTGATGTTACTCATGGCTCTAGTTAACTCTAACAGACATATGGAGCCTAATTCCAAATAGATCAGGCTGCAATAGTGTCATCCGTATTTTATTGTTTTTACTCTATACAATTAGGCTCATATAGGAAAACTATATGCCAGTAAAAGGCATTTGATTTTGATAAACAATCCCTTGATTACAGTGGCCACAACAATGCCCTTCCATGGTGTGATGCATGGCCAGAAAGGGTTAAACATCCTGCAAAATAAATGACTTAGATTCAACCCTTAAAGACATGTGGGGAAAGAATGTTTGTGTTTTTGTGTATTTACATTACATATATATATATTATAGGTAGTGGTGGACAAGGTAATCAACAGTGCCTGTCTATGCTGTATTTTGATAATTCAGAGATCAAAAGAACATCCTAGCATTTAAATTAATTGTAAACACAGGATCTCTCTGTATACATCTCTCTTTGAAATGTATAGCAAATCATCTGTGAATGGTGGAGGAACAAGCAAATTGCCTTATGTTAACTCGTATTGCTAAGTACTGGTGGAGGACCTCCTTCAAAGTCATCCTAAAAAGAAAAGGAGTACTTGTGGCAGCTTAGAGACTAACCAATTTATTTGAGCATAAGCTTTCGTGAGCTACAGCTCACTTCATCGGATGCATGTATGTATCCGATGAAGTGAGCTGTAGTTCACGAAAGCTTATGCTCAAATAAATTGGTTAGTCTCTAAGCTGCCACAAGTACTCCTTTTCTTTTTGCGAATACAGACTAACACGGCTGTTACTCTGAAAGTCATCCTAATTACCTTTTGCTCTCTGAGGGATTCCAACTTGTCAAAGACAACATGAAACTGTATAAAAGATCCTTCTGTCCTGATCCTGTTAATCTCAGATCTGCTTGACGCTTCAATGCAGGGGAAGCTTAAGAAACAAGGCTGGGATCCCAGTGCTGACTGGTCTCCCCTGAATAGGATATTGGACATTGGACTATAACCTATGAACTAAATTCTAAAGGAAAGCTTTGCAACCACTAAGCTCACCATCTCTGCTACAAGAAAAGGAGTACTTGGGGCACCTTAGAGACTAACAAATTTATTTGAGCATAAGCTTTTGTGAGCTACAGCTCACTTCATCGGATGCATTCATTTTTTTTTTCCACTGAATGCATCCAATGAAGTGAGCTGTAGGTCACGAAAGCTTATGCTCACATAAATTTGTTAGTCTCTAAGGTGCCCCAAGTACTCCTTTTCTTTTTGCGAATACAGAGTAACACGGCTGCTACTCTGAAACCTGTCATCTCTGCTATGTATCCGAACCTCAATAATTGAATTTATGTCTATATGTATATTGATCTTTTAACCATACTTTCTCTCTTTTGTTTTTTAAAAAATTTTAGTTTAGTTAATTAGAATTGGCTGTATGTGTCTATTTGTGTAAGATCTAGAATATTCAATAACGTGGGAGGTAATGTGTCCAATTCTCAGGGACTGGTAGAATCTTTTCTTTATATGATGAAATATGATTTTTATCATATTTGACGTGGGTACCGGGATGGAGGCCTGAGGCTGGGTACTTTAAGGGGACTGTGTTATTGACTTCTGAATAACTAATGAGGTAATTAAGAAGCTGTTTTACGCTGGCTTGGTAAATCTAAGTATCAGAATATCCACCAGCTATGGGGTTTGTCTGCCCCATTCTTTGCAGTTCACCCTAATTGAGTGAATCCCAGCGATTTTCTAGGCGCCTCAGAGTTAGACAGTGCAACCCTCACCATCACCCTGCCTACGTTTCTTTGTGAATCCAGCCCAAGGTGTATAATCAGAGCACCATGAGCTACTGCTGTCTTGCTAGGAGAGCAATAATTTACAAAGGTGTTTTCTGTGTAACTTCTGCTGGATTGATAGGGTAGCAACCGTTGTACCACTAATCATTTCTGGATCTACTGAAATATTTCTGCATTGTTACTTGTGAAGTGGAGACAATGTCAAAAAAACTATAGTCCACACATTCAGCTATGGAGGAGTTTTTAAATCACATCTTAATGCATCTTGATACTGTGCTCTATGCAAGGAAAACCTTACGAGTATAGGGTCCTAAAATTGGCACCACAAAAACTATGTTAGCATGTTAGGAGCAAATGGGAGAAGAGGATATTCTTAAAAACAAGAGAAGCATGAAAAGTACGTTCATGCATGAACTTAAAGCAAAAGGGTGTAATTCATATCACAGTACAGGGGTTTATTCCCTTATCAATAAGCAGGAGATTTATGTGGGCAACTCTCTTTAGTGGTAAATGGACTTACCAATTGTAATCACCCATATCCTAAAACGGGAAGAAAGTCCCAGAATCTGTAACTTGCCCTTTCTTTTATTTTTGTTGATATCCTGATGGACAGTTTCCACTTTATTTTTCATGTTCAGTTAGTATTTAAAAGATGACTTACAAGAATACCTATATTCTTTAAGGACCTGACATAAAGCCCAGTGAAGTTAGCAGAAAAACTTCTATTGTCTCCAATACGCTTTGGATCATCCCCTAAATCCTGCGGAGTTTAGAAATGTATGCTCACTATCCCAAGCGGGACAAAGAGGTGCATTCAGTATTCCAACAACCTAACATTACCTTGACACTTCCTTTCTCAAGCTTCTCAAAGTCCAGCCACATACAAATTACTGGCTCATGTTCCACATGATAAACAGTCTGCTTTATGCCACTGATGCCACAACCTCCTCAGGTCCCTGCTGCGGACTGGAATGGCCTACATCTATGTATACCTCACAAAGTGTGCTTTTTAAAAGATTAATAAACAGATTTTTAAAACCTATACAAAACCATGCATTTCTGGAGTGAAGTCATTGAAGCTACATTCACTCAAACCAGCTGTTGATCTGGCTCCTAATTACTATAGAAAAGTTCCTGTATGGAACTGTGCATATAATATGGTTAGATTAGTGCAATGGTTCTCAAACTTTTGTACTGGTGACCCCTTGCACACAGCAAGCCTCTGACTGTGACCCCCCCTTATAAATTAAAAACAGTTTTTTATTAGGGTTGTCAAGCAATTAAAAAAATCGCAATTCATTGCACTGTTAAACATAATAGAATACTATTTATTTAAATATTTTGGATGTTTTCTACATTTTCAAATATTTCAATTTCAATTACTACACAGAATACAAAGTGTACAGTGCTCACTTTATATTTATTTTTTATTACAAATATTTATACTGTAAAAAACAAACGAAATAGTATTTTTCAATTCACCTAATACAAATGCTGTAGTGCAATCTCATTATCATGAACTTACAAATGTACAATTATGTACGAAACAACTGCTTTAAAAATTAAAACAATGTAAAATTTTAGAGTCTGCAAGTCCACTCAGTCCTACATCTTGTTCAGCCAATCACTCAGACAAATAAGTTTGTTTACATTTGCAGAAGATAATGCTGCCCACTTCTTGTTTACAAGGTCACCTGAAAGACATTCTCATGGCACCGTTGTAGCCGGCATCACAAGATATTTACATGCCAGATGTGCTAAAGATTCATATGTTCCTTCATGCTTCAACCACCGTTGCAGGGGACATGTGTCCATGCTGATGACAGGTTCTGCTCGATAACAATCCAAAGTAGTATGGACCGATGCATGTTCATTTTCATTATCCGAGTCAGATGCCACCAGCAGAAGGTTAATTTTCTTTTTTGGTGGTTCGGGTTCTCTAGTTTCCGCACTGGAGTGTTGCTCTTTTAAGATTTCTGAAATCATGCTCCACACCTCATCCCTCTCAGATTTTGGAAGATAGTTCAAATTCTTAAACCTTGGGCCAAGTGCTGTAGCTATCTTTAGAAATCTCTTGGTACTTTCTTTGTGCTTTGTTAAATCTGCTGTGAAAGTGTTCTTAAAACGAACATGTGTTGGGTTATCATCCAAGACTGCTATGAACATGAAATATATGGCAGAATGCAGATAAAACAGAGCAGGGGGCATACAATTCTTCCCCAAGGAGTTCAGTCACAAATTTAATTAACACATTTATTTTTTTTAAATGAGCCTCATGAGCATGGAAGCATGTCCTCTGGAATGGTGGCCGAAGCATGAAGGGGCATACAAATGTTTAGCATATCTGGCACATAAATACCTTGCAACGCCGGCTACAAAAGTGCCATGCAAAGGCCTGTTCTCACTTTCTGGTGACATTGTAAATAAGAAACAGGCAGCATTATCTCCTGTAAATGTAAACAAACTTGTTTGTCTTAGCGATTGGCTGAACAAGAAGCAGGACTGAGTGGACTTGTAGGCTCTAAAGTTTTACATTTGTTTTGTTTTTGAGTGCAGTTATGTAACAAAAAAAACCACAAACAAACTACATTTGTAATTTGCACTTCCACAACAAAGTCATTGCACTACAGTACTTGTTTGAGGTGAACTGAAAAATACTATTTCTTTTATTTATCATTTTTACAGTGCAAATATTTGTAATAAAAATAATATACACTTTGGTTTCAGTTACAATATATATGAAAATGTAGAAAAACATCCAAAATATTTAACAAATTTCAATTGATATTCTATTGTTTAACAGTGCAATTGAGACTGTGATTAATTTTTTTGAGTTAATCATGAGAGTTAACTGCAATTAATCGACAGTCCTATTTTGTATACATTTAACACCATTATAAATGCTGGAGGCAAAGCAGGATTTGGGGTGGAGACTGACCTTTTGTGACCCCCTATGTAATAACCTTGCGACCCCCTGAGAGGTCTTGACCCCCAGTTTGAGAACTCCTGGATTAGTAAATGATAGGGTGCTACATGAAGCAAGAGCCTGCAATAAATGTGGTGTCAGAATAGAGGGGGAAAATAGGATGATTTAATCCCATAAAGTGCTGAATATATCTCTTTCTTTGGTTACTTGGGGGAATTCAGCACAGATTGCTGCAGGTGTTGGATCTTTCGAAAACAATTATTTGCAGGTCACCTTTAAGAAACCAGCTAAAAATGAAAGTTTCCTTTCAGAAAAAAAAAAAAAAAAAAGAAAAAAAAAAAGACAATATGTGATTAATTATGCTCCTGCTGGAAGAACTGAAATATTCACTGCAGAAGGTGTGTGACATTTTTAAACCTATGAACGAGAAGATAATAAATGAAATACTGCCAGCTGTAGAAAATAATAATTTACAGTGCAATGAGAAATTGCAGTAACCTGATAATCATCAGTGCTGGGTTATAGCAGAGCCATACTGATGGAGAATTATAGATTTTTTTCCCAATGGTAAATAATAAATCAGATGGCAAGGACAAAGATGGAGTTTAGCCATGTGAAGGTTTTTACATGGCAGAATCACTGTGTGCCTTTTCTGAGTGTGAATGAAAGCCACATAAATCTAATGTTTATTTTCCACTTCAAAAATCAGAGTATAAATCCAAATATAGAGGGCTTTAATATAATTATTTATCACACTTTACCCAAGGCTGTACTGGCATTGCCACTTAAAAGCATTATTTTCAGAGGCATGCAGCTTGGTGCCATTTGGAAGCTTGAAACTTTTGCAGAGTCTGCATTCCAAACTTCATTCTCCTTCATCCAACAAAGCTCTGCTATTGCAGAAAGCTCAAAAGCTTGTCCCTTCCACCAACAGTAAAAGATATTGCCTCACCCACCTTGTCTCTCTCACTGAGGAAAGCAGTTTTTGTATCCACATATTAGCGCATCAAGACCATGAGAAGAAATGCATGTAGGGGAGAATGTTCTCTCACTCACATCATAGGCTTGCCCTTTCAACTATTGAGCAGGAGAGAAGCCTATGAGGCAGTTTCCCTTACCTGGTTGCAAACATCGCTCTCAAGGATGAGAAGGTTGCTGCATCTTCTTTCAAAGCCTTTAATTCATTTCGCAGTTTGGTCATGGTTTCAGTCACCATTGATTTTTCATTCTCATATTTATTCTTCAGATTGGCCAGTGCCACTTCAGCTGTCTGAAAAAGAGAGAGGGATATATGCTTCTGAGAAGGGAATTTGCTAACAGCTAAGAGGCCAGGTTATGATCTCATTTCTGGCTTCCACCTTCGTTCACAAGTTAATGCACCATGAAACCAGTGATATACCTGAGATACGTTGATGATATTTTCATCCTCTGGACAGACGACCTAAACTCCCTCACAGTTTTCCAGCACAACTTCAACAACCACCACACTCTCTCTAGAACATTCCCACACCAGCATCAACCTCCTGGATACCACAACCTTCAACAATGGAACTCTACAGACAACTAAATCCATGGATCACCACACTTACCTTCGTAGATCCAGAAACCACTCCAAATCCACCATGAAATCTGTTAGCTACTGCCAGGCACTTAGATGCCTCAGAATATGCTCTGAAGAGAAAGTCTGGGATACACACTTAAAACAGCCTTCACGAAACAAGGAGACTGCACCGGAGAAGTAGATCACATCATGGAATGGGCCACCTAAATACCTGAGGAGAAACTGCTTCAATACACTTACAAACCCACACTAGAATCAGGTATCAAACATTTATAATCCATATTTGATGGGGACCACATCCTGAAATTTTTTCTCAACCCCCCTCTTCCGGCCTTAAAACAACTCCACAACCTCACCAAGTTCATCATCACAAGCAAGCTTCCCACAGACCAGGGGACACATCAACTCAAAGTGGCACCAGATCCTGTCAGACCAATAGATGCAAAACCTGGTGAAATATCTCCACTGGTATGATGATCAATACCCCCACAACACACCTTTGAAGACCACGGGTCCTACTCATACCTATCACAATATGTGGTGTACCGCATCCAGTGCGTCAAATACCCCAACAACAACAAAGTGGGTGAAACCAGACAATCACTATGCTCTCAAATGAATTCACACAGAAAAATAAGACAAGACAAAAACACCACATCACCCCATGGGCAAACACTTTTCACAAACTGATGACTCCATATCTGACCTTTCAGTCCTTGTTCTCAAAGGAAACGTACACTACAACTTCAAAAGACAAGCCTTGGACCTTAAAGTCATAATTGCTGGACAGTAAAAACTATGTACTTAACAGAGAAAGTTGTTTTATGGCTCATTACAACAATTTGTAACACCCTGCTGCCTATTAACCCTCCACTGTCCCACCACTGCAAATATGCCAATTGCCTACTTCACTTTAAATGGTCTCAAGCAACATGTGTGAACCTCTTATGCTTAACCACCTGTCCCACCTTGTATTTTACCTCTGGCATTTTAGTTTCCTTCTCCAGATCTGACGAAGAGCTCTGTGAAGTTCAAAAGCTTATCCCTTCCACCAA